>NW_026016324.1:0-24671 GCF_020379485.1 Brassica napus
TCTTCTTTGCGCAAACATTAAGCATGTTTGACATATTTCAAAACGTTGACTTGTGCATAATGATGTACCAGACGTGGCCATGAAGAATTGTTGAATACAATCACTCTCCATAATTATATACAAGACGGGAATGTCTCTGCGCAATATCACTGTACCTACAGAACCCACCGACAGCTTCCCATACTCACCCATGTATCTAAAAGCTTGATCTTTTAAGAACACTTCCGTTGGCTTTGTTTTGTAAAAGCCCATCTCAACGTCTACGTTTCCCAGTTGTTGCATCCTGCGTGACCTAACTCAAATGTTTTTTTTTTTTTGCCAAAACCTAACTCAAATGTTGGAGAGCAATATCATCTTTTACGCTGTCCATTCGTCATCAAATTCATTGCTTTTGACTTGGATTCCACCCTCATCATTGTAAACATCGAAAATTGGACTCCAACAATTTTTTTTTAAACAATAACTTCACTTTCCACGAACAAAGTCTCCATGATCCAGAATCGAATTTTGATTAAGAAACCAAAATACAAGCTCTATACCACCTGATGTAGCGGAAGCTACGATAACACAATGATCTTATTTAGTCTAAGAATACCTAAGATCAATGTCTTCTTAATTCGTTGAGATTACCAATGATCTACCGAAAACAAGGAACACACAGAAATCCTCAACTTTTATTAATCAAATTATGAACTTCATACAAACAAAGCATAAACGTATATATAAGAAAACCGTAAAATCCTAATATAATAAAAATATTATCAAATTATTAATAAACAAATAATTAAAATACTTAGAATGTTATCTCTGCATCAGTTTGTTTACTAGAATCCATTTGATAAGTCAATGCCATATAAGGATGACGGATCTACATCATCTAATTATCTAAATGCTATAATACTAAGTTAGATGTGATTCCAACATAAAACCAATCGATGATAAATGTATTGGTCATCAATATTCTTATATATTATTTAAGATACTTTTGGATTGGACATCATAAATCAGATTTTAATATCATGTAAAATTAAATAGACTTCTAACATAAAATTAATTAGTGATATATTAGATTGATCTATGTCCTCTTTATATTATTTAAGATATTTTCTAATGTAGGAGACTTTGTCTTTAGTAACAAGTCTAGCTATATGATTCAGATAGTTATTTAATAAACAATATAAATAAGTACTACGGCTTGTAATGATCAGTTCTATAATGAATTTTTTACTCTCTAGGACACATTATGACTTATGAATTACACATACAGACACTTGATGCTGGAGAGGCACTTTATTGATGTGCATTGTCCTTCTTGCCCTCAATAAGATCCAACTACACAATCTCTCTCTTCTCATTCTAACTAGAAAGTAGAAACTAACCGATTACTTTACTTCCACAAAAACTAATTAGGCATAAAAATAAGTAATTCAAAAACTATTTCTTATTTTTTTGAAAAGTCATATATTCCCTATATTCTCTCCAATACCTATTTTGGATCTCAGATTTACTTTCTCAAATTTTCTAACCCTAATTTTCCCAAAACTCTCTCCTCCTTCTTCATAATTTGTCGAAGAAAACCAAGAACCCAGAATTATCAGGCTGGTTTTGATTATGTGATTTCCTCTCCACGTCTTTATTCATCTTTCTCCACTTTCCGATAATTCTCATCTACCTTTTTACTCTCTTTAGTGAACGATGACGAAATCTAAGCCAAAGAAGAAAGGCAAGACTACTGAAGAACTAACCCCATCGCAAACCTATATCGGAGTCGAGAAAGCATGGCAAAATCGAAGAAGCTCAATTGTCAACCTTTGAGATTTTGTGGACGGAGAGATGACGGAGCTCCGGTGTGGAGAAGGTGACATGACAGCGAGCAGGTCCGAGCTCCGTTGTGGAGAGGAAGACGGGAAATCGAGCAGGTCCGAGCTCCGGTGTGGAGAGGACGCGATGACGAGCAGGTCCAGCTCCGTGTGGAGAGGACGCGATGACGAGCAGGTCCGAGCTCCATTGATTATTTTGTTCATTATTTGGTTGTTGTAGTCACGTGAGTCTTAAATAAAGTGTGTATGATTACTACTCAGTTTATTGAGAATTCAAATTGAATGATGTATTCACTAAAACATCAAAAACGTAATGTTGTTCTATAATTGTTGCATTGATCTGTGTTAACATTAGTTTATTTGCATGGTTTCTTTTGTTCTGTTTCTGTTACTGGGTTTAAGCCAGCTTAAAAACATGTTTTATGTGGTTGATAGCATACTTATACTGAAATCCATCTAATATCTTAAAAACTGTAAATATGTGTTTGAACTTTTTCTTTATAATCTTTATTACAATGTTACGAGCCTTTCAAGTTCTTTATCCCTTTTATTAAAAAAATTAGTCCAAAATCATCCATCCACAAATGTTTTTTTTCTAAACATATCTTGTCCACCAAAATCATGTATGTGTTTAATATGAAAGTATCATGATCTATTCTGTACTCTTAATAATTAAGTTAATATGAAATCACTTTTCTCTAATCAACACTAAATCATGTCCACTTTTTTTTGTAAATATTTACTATGTCCATATCCACATCTTTTTTTCTATAGACGCAATATTTATAATATTGTCCATATTTATTTGTCCACAAACATTTAATCCACAATTTGTATTTGTTCAAAAATATACTAATATGGATCTTAAAATGTAGAGAACAAAAATATATAATTTATGATATCAAATTATTTATTTATATACTCTAATATGTTCAAATAATCACATAAAGAAATAAAGGGGATAAATAAAGTAGTACTAGAAAAGTTTAAATAACTCTAACCATACGATCTAGTTGCACTCCTCAGACCAACGATTCAGAAACGCCAAACCTCTCTTCCATGTCCCAGTTAAGCCAGCGAGGGGTATATATGTCCAGCAGTTGCCACCTGTGTGGAGAAAGTGCCTCTCCAGCGTAAAGTGTCATATTGTGAAAGTAAAGATACAAATGTGTCTCATTAGGTAATGCACTCTCAAAACTATATACAAACAGACAATTGCCACTTGATTTCGAATCAAAGCTTTCATCACCTCCAACGTCACTTAAATACGACTTGAAAAGACGTTAGTCTTAAGTTTGTAGGAGTTCAATAAGAAACATTTACACTATAAGACACTTTTTCTAGTTAATGTTACATTATAAGACATTTCTTTCTATTAGGATAGTTTTCTTTAACCAAATCTACTTTCTACTTATAAGCTAACTAAACAAGCTAACAAATGTGTCTCATTTTCCTCTTTCTTATCAACTTATTTTTTCTCAGATCAAATTCTCCTTCTTTTTTTGTTCAGAGGATTTGTTTTTTACATATTTTTAATTTTAAAATGTTCAAAACATTTTCTTTTAAGTTTTATAATTATACATTTTTCAATTCATCCACGACGTTCTTTAATTATCATTAAATCAAATAACGAAATTCTTTTTTCAATCTCTGATATCTCCAATGACCTAACTAACATTGAGAGAAAGATAGGGAGGCAAATGAGAGAGACAACAAGCTTCCATCTCCAGTTGCCGTTCTTGTGGCCGAGCTAAGAACCGTCGGCGTGGCAGAGCTCATGACCTTAGATGACGACAGGTTTACTCCGACAGAAGACGACGGCGAACTCATCTCTTTTTGTGAATCCTAAGCTTGAAAAGACAGAGATCCATGGTTACAAGCTTAAAGAGACAGATATCCTTGATAAAAAAGACAGAGATCCATTGCTCCATCCGAGCTCTGCCGACAAGCTCCAATCCACCGCAACAAGCTCCATTCCGCCGCAGTCCTTTTTGTTCTCAACAATTTCAAATCTTCTCAATGATTTCAGGTCGCCGCCGCAACCTTATCACCACCGAGACCTTCTCCCACGATCCTTTGCTTTGATTGAGCTCTTCCCATGGCGAACTGAAACTCGAGCCTGAGATCAGGATCGAGCGAGCGTTACCCAAACAACTTCTTTTATTTTCATTTTAAGCCCTTCATAATTAGCTTTATTGTTATTTGACCCCAATTTTTGAATATACAAATTTGTCCTCTTTAATTGATCCTAACTTACAAATATGCACTGTTTCCCTTAGTATATACATATGAACGCATAATCGCAATGTATATTACAAAATATACCTAAAATGACTTAAAGTAACTAAATTAAAATGCTAAATATCATTAAAATCATAAAATATTAAGATGAAGCAAATAGAGTGTATAAAATTTAACTAAATTAAAATGGTAAAAACCATTTAAATGTAATATAAACATAAATAAATTTTTAAATGATCTAAATTAACTAAAACAAGATATTCAAAATCATTCAAATCATAAATTATCATTATTTCTAATTGTCCTATTTGGTGTACATGTGTTCTTTTGGTGAAACGTTGTACGTGTGGACAATAAAAAAAAGTGTACACCATGACAATTTTTTACCATGCAAATATGCAAATTTAAATGTTTCTAACAAATTTATCAGGTGTATATGTGATTTCTTGCATATGTATCTAGAAAATTATCCGGTCTCTATGTATTATTGTACAGGTTATTGTACAAACAAATTCAATACATATATCTATATATATATATATATATATATATCTAATGAAACCTAACGAGATCTAAATGAACTAAACAAGTTACTCAAAATCATTAAATATCATAACTTGCACAAAGTACCAATGAACATTTGTACATGTTATTTATCATAAAACCTTGTACATATTCATTGTTGTAATGTGGATACCGAAAATGTTTGTGTATACCATGACATGTACATATAGATGTTCAAGAATCATCGTACGTGTGGATCATACTTAAATAATATTGTTGAATGCTGTCAAATGGTATGCAGATATCATGTCTATCACTGAATAAATATATTTTTTGTTCCATAAAGTTATATTTTCTAAATATTTCTGTATTTTTTAATATGCGTAAATACTTTAGCAAATTCTTAAGTATTTTCAGTTTTAGCTAAAATAATTTTTTTAGTTTTTAAGCAAAATATTAGTTTCTGGTTAAGTTACAAAATAAAATTTATGGTTTCTGACCAAAAATACAATATATGGTTTTGATGTTTTTTTACAATGTGTACATGCGAATCATTGCGCAGATAACTAGTGTACATGTGACTATTGTACATATGGATAAACAAAATTTTTGTCTACATAGTGTCATGTACATATGACTACATGCAAATATCATTAGAAACAATGTACACAAGAAATTATTTATACACCATTGATATGTTATCATTTTACAGATGTTTATCATCTCATTTAGCTCATATTAATCATTTTAAGATGCATTTAATATATAACACATATATATGCACATTTAGAAATATGAGACCAAATAAATGGATTTATTTGAAAATCAGAAACATCTGTGGCAGAAACAAAATAACAAAATGGCAGTCATAGATGTTGTAAAATCAGAATATTCTTTTGGTCTAGATTGCACAATTAAAAGTCAAGAGAAAATTTGTGAAAAAAAATTGCGGCAAATTGAAAAATAAACAAAAGTTGGAAGACCAGATGTGCAAATAATCAAAAGTTCACCATTGTTGCTCCTGTGAAGCTTTCTCTTTCATCTGCAACCAAAGCGACGATGATTTTGGCGGCCACAACTCTGTTCCCGACCATGGTGACCACAGTGAGGAGGAGATGACTTGAATTTGACATTTGAAAAAGAAATTTTACATTATGTAATTTATCTAGTTTATCTAGCTAGTTTTTCTCTATAAATTAATCTTTCTTTTTTATTTTAACGTCAGTAAATATATCAATAACAACACCTGCATCCAAAAAAAATAAAAATAACAGAATAAATTTTCACTAAGTTATACAAAGTCTTACAGCTACATCAAGTCTTACTAAATTATACAAAGTTTCACAGCTAACCAAGTCTTACTAAGTTATACAGCTACAACAACAAATCTTACTCAGTTATACAAAATTTTACAGTTTACACCAAGTTTACTAAATTATACCATTCTGGATTCGGAAATTATGGAGAAGGAGATCCAAATTTTATGGTTGGATCTGGATGGTCCGGAAATACCTTTGGTAGGCTTGTAATTATGCAAGTTTCTTTTAGTTTAGTTGTCTTTTACTAATTTTTAACATGTAAATAAAGTTTTATTTAATTATTTTTGGAGGACGAGTATGACATTATTTTTAGTTAAAATCACTGGAGCATTTGATTTTCCTTTTTCATGGTTTACAAAGATTTTTTTGAAATTTTTATTTATTTTGAAACACTATTCTATATCAAAATAATAATTCAATTCCTTCAACATTAACTTTTAAGATTATTATTTATGTACTGAAACATTTTAAGATATTGGTATTGAAAAAAAGATATTGGTATTTGATTTTCTTTTAAAATGGGAATACAAGTTATATTAACATTTAATTAGATTTTTTTCAAAAATTTGATAAATTCATACTAAAGTTTTTTAGTCATGAATATGAAATGAATATGCCTCAAATCCGATGAAAGATCTCACAAAGAATGAAGACCATAGTCTTGGAATCCCCTATATATTTTGAGAAACATTCCAACATTGTTTGTAGGCACGTGTCACCATGAAAATGAAATTCAATTCTTAGAAAAATAGGTTGGTCCATCTTAATTTATATTATTTTTTTAACTAACTATCAAATTGATAAATAATGTACAAAAGAATATTCTCGCACTTTTCTTAAGTAAAATCTACGAAATTACCTAATATGATTAACGTATATATGACAATTAATGATTATGAATAATAAATATTTGATAACAATTTTTGTATTTTAGCTCTTTTTGTTTAATCTTATATTATTAAAGATACTAAACAATCACATTAGCCATATAATATTTTTTTTTCTTATATGTTATATTTTAAATTTTAAAACGACTATAAATTACTAAAAACGTTAAATATCTAACACTAAAATTTTGTGATCAATGGTTTAACTTTTTTCTAATAACAAGATACAAATGATCATAAATCGTATGAATATGAGTCTCATTTAATAGAAATTCATATTATATATTAATATAGTTTTAAATTAAACTATATAACATATAAAATACATAAATATGTTAATTTCTAAATTTGTATTGAAAAATATCAAAATCTTAATATTTTAATTTTGATATTTGCATTGAAAAATTCACAGATTAGAAATTTATGTTTATCATATGAGTATAACTTCTAAATAATAAATATATATATTAAAATATAGTATATATCTATGTTCATGTCATTGAAATTTAGTTATATACCATAAATACAAATAAAATAACTTTTTTTATTTATTTACCAAAACAAATATCGTAAATAAACAAGAGGTATTGTTTGATTTATGTGTTTACTCTAATTTAATTATATACATAATACGTAAATGAACACAAATAATACAATATATAAGAATTATTTAATATTAACGTTCATCCCGCGTTAATTTGCTTAACTTCTGATAATGATATGAATCCATCCATTTAAACATTGATATTCAAACTAAACAGACGAATCCTTTATATATTAATTGAGAAAAATTACAACATTTTTTTGTAGTCACATGTCAACATGAGAATGAAATTTAGAATTCTTAGAAAAATAGGTTTGTTCATCTTAACTTATATTATACTTTTTATTAAACTAACTATTAAATTGATAAATAGTGTACAAAAGAATATTCTCGCACTTTCTTTAAATAAAATCTACGAAATTGCCTAATATGATTAACGTATATATGATAATCAATGATTACGAATATTAAATATTTGATAATGATTTTTGTATCTTAACTCTTTTTTGTTTAATTTTATATTATTAAAAGATATTAAAAAACCCACATTAATTATATATTAAAAAATTCAATATTTACTTATATGTTATATTTTGAATTTTTAAATTAAATGTCTCACACTAAAATGTTGTGATCAATGGTTTAACGTTTTTGGTAATAACAAGATACAAATGATCATAAATCGTATAAATATGAAGTCTCATTTACTAGACATTCATATTATATATTAATATAGTTTAAATTAAACTATATAACATATAAAATACTTAAATATGATAATTTATATATTTGTATTAAAAAATATTAAAACCTTAACATTTTATTTTGAAATTTACATTAAAAATTTCACATTAGAAATTTTTGTGTTTATCATCTGAGTATAAATTCCCAATAATAAATATTTATATTCAAATATACTATATATCTATGTACATGTCATTGAAATTTAGTTATATACCATGTAAAATAAATAAAATGATTATTTTGATTTATTTATTAAAAAATATCGTAAATAAACAAGATGTATTGTTTTGATTTATGTATTTACTCTAATTTAATTATATACATAATACGTAAATAAATACAAATAAATAATAATAGATAAAAATTAGTTTTATATATAACATTCATCCAAACAAGTAATCAAACAATACAAACTCATGTCTTGCTAATGGAGGATGACCTGAAAAAGTTAACAATTATTTAAGTATTGACTCCACACATCTCCACCAGAAGGCATCCCATCTCAGTAATTACCAGCGGTAGTTAACTATGAACGACTTTTGTTCTCTCTTAATTGTTTGTGGTTTTGCTAGATTTTAGTGTCAATATGAACTTCAACCTGAATAAATCATACACATAAGGAAGGAACTTAGAACCTTTTACAGCTTCTGGTTGGTTCTATTCTTTAGCTGACTTGCTGGTCAAAGATTGAGTGCTTAAGTGAGCGAATATAATATATGAAGCATTGGCATATATGATTTAGTGAGATCTCAATAGAATCACTCACATCAACTTAGGTTCTTGGTTCTGAAGATTTTATTACCTTAAGTTTCTTAGTCCTATTTTCATATGTTCTCTCTTCTTTTGATTAGCAAATTTCTATTTTTTTCCTTATGTGGAATTATTTATTTTGAGAGTGTAGACTAATAGTTCATCTACAACATACAGGTAACTATAAGCCCTGAGACTAACCATGTGGAAAAGTGTACACTCATGCTCATGATTATCACATCAATTCAATCTCAAACAATAGGTAGGTTACCCGTCCATTTGGTCACATTGTTGTTGTCCTTCCTCTTACTTGCACTGATCATGTTTTTGTCTTGGTGATTTTGGTACCAATTTCAAGGGACGGCGACATTTATTTATGCTGACGATTTGAGTATAAATCTTTGGATCCTGGAGATAAGCAATCAGAGTTTTAACATTGTGGACGTCAAGCCTGTGAATATGGAAGAACTAACTGGGGAGCTGCATTTTTTTTGGTGTGCTACAAAAATAATATATTGAAATGGTAAATTCTAACTTGGTTGGTATCTTTCTCTCTTCTCTCTTTTATGGGTGTAACTGGTAATCAAGCTGAGGAATGCTATGAATGCAAGGAATTAAAAAAAATAGAATGTCAATTAATGGAATGATGGAAGTTATGGAATGAAATAAATGGAATGGATAATTGCAGAGAAATATTTTTGTAACACAAATGGTAACTTTTTAAAGGAATTGAATGGAATGAAATGAAAATAACTTTTAATTTAAATTAAATAATGTAAAAAGAAACACAATATTTATTTAAACCTTGCCTAAAACTAAACATCTTTATTGCCAAAACAAATATTCATGATCGCATGAAGAAATAATAGAAAAGTAACTTTGGAGGAAGTGTCATCTGCAATAACTAAAGCTTTGAATAACTAACATAATAGCAATAGTAATCCTTTTTTTATAAAACCTTAACAAGAATATTGATCACTAAAGCACAGATTCTACACAACTTCGATATGTAGCAAACAAAACGTACTAGACTATATACAACGTAACGATCAAACGGTAAAATTAAGCTTTTTTCTCAAAAAAACAGTATAGCAATTATGAAAGGAAATAAGACTTATCAGGAGAAAGCAAATTTTGATCGGTGGGTTTAATTACGTATTAATGTTTAAATAAGAAGAAGATGTTGCTATTATTTAGTTAGTAACAAACCTTAAAAATCTTAACAAATCTACTATAGACTATGATAAATAACAAGAAAAATATTTAAACTTAATTAAACTTTTATTTTTGATTTAATTTGATTCCATTCCAGTCATTCACGTTCTTTTTTTATCATGAAAGGATTATAACTAGATTCCATTTTGTTCCACCTATTCCACAGGAATTAATGGAATGACAACTGTTTTTAATTCCACTTAAATGGTGTATTTTTTTTGGAATCTCTTGGAATAAGCTATTCCAAACAGTTTTATTCCAAAAAATAGTAATCCAGTTACACCCCTATGTTTAATTTTGTATGTAAATTATTAGTTGATGGGGAGTTTATTAGAGCTGGAATATTTATTCTATTCCTTGTTGCAGAGGTTATAACATCAGCTGAATTTCATCCTACAATTGCAATACCTTAGCGTATAGCAGTTTGAAAGGCTCAATTCACCTGATTGATCTGCGTCAGTCAGCTTTATGTGACTCACATTCCAAAATTGTAAGTCTTGAGAATAGTAGACCTACTCAGTAATGAAATTTATAGAAAGGAGGATCTAGATATGTATAAATATCTGAACTAATATGAACGAGGTGTTAACTAGCTGACAAAAAAAAATATCTGAACTAATCTCTCAGAATCTAACATCTCTCGTATCAACACAGTAAATCACTAGTTCTAAAGTAACACTTTTTAGAATAAAGTGAACGAGGTGTTAACTACTAATGTTGAGGATACCATAATTGTATAGCAAACACAAAAGAAACCAAATTCTCTTCTAGCGTTTTATTACTTGTTGCATCAAGGTAAGTCTAACATTGCTTGTTTTTGTAGGTTTGAGGACATAGAGAAACTAACTTCTAAATCATTTTCAGAGAGATAATTGCTTCAATTTCAGACACTAAATTCGAAAAAAAAAATGTCAATACTATTAAAGCAGAATCTATACTAGGATTCTGCCCTTAATTTTTAGATTTATTTACAATGGTATGCCATTATTTTTTCGACTTTTAAAAAGATAAATCCAAGTGGTGTTCTGTCTAAATAATTCACCAAACTATTTTATAAAAATATATATATATGGTATACCCACTTAAATAAAAAAGAAAACGGAAATAAAAACTGAAATTAATGAATGTTCCTCTCTTTCTCTAAATTAAACTAACCTTCCCCTAATGATAATATAACGTTTTTTTAGAACCATAGTTTTTGTGAGTATACTATAATTGTTCACAGGGTCATCTCAAACTTTATACAAACTCTGTTCAAAAAAAGAAAACAAGACCTTTTTTAATAATCTGAAATAGTTTAGATTTTCTTACATATATCATTGTAATATAAAATAAATACATAAATATAATTATTTTATATCTAAATAACACAATTTTTAAGTTTTTAATGCAAATCATTGATCAAATCATTGAACTTGATCATTTGACATTTTTCAATGCAAATTCATCGATCAAATCATCAAATTTGATCATTCTTCTAGTTTTTTCAGTTTTTTTTTACGTTTATTAAATCCACAATGAGAAATTATAATCTATAAATATAATAGAGCAAAATCTGGTTAGTAGTTAGACAAAAATCTATATACTCTTTGATTAGACAAGACGCTCTTTTTTGCTCGTCGACAGAAATTGTAGGCTAGTTTTTTTTTCTTTATGTTTGCTATTTTTTTATTAGAAAATTGTGAATAAAATGTATCTTCTTTTTTTTTGGTAGGCAATAAAATATATCTTCTTCTGCCTATTTATAGTCACTAATTGATAATTGTTTCCTAAACATAATTAAATTAGAATACTAACTTTCTATACTACCATTAAATATTCAAACACACACATCAACAACTATTTCTTACTTTCCAAAATATATAAGTGATATAAATACTAATTACTTTCTAATTTATTGCATTTTCAGTTGATTATATAAACAAAATAATGAATTTTTATTCATATTATTGGTTATAAATACAAAATTTAAATTCAAATATAGTTATTCTGACTTTTTATAAATATATGATTTTAAATTTATAACCATTACTAAAACAAAAAAATTACAGACCCTCTAAAATTTTGGATCATGTTCGACCCGTTCCACTTGCAAGTTGTAAAAGATGAGTTTGATAGTTAAGTCAACTAATGATTATATACCATGGTATGTTGACAAGATGTAGATTAAAAAAAAAAAAAAAAAGATATATTGACAAGATCATAGTTTTCTACCTTTACACTGTGTCAAATAATTTATAAGTTCGTATGGAACATCTTTTATTAGTTCATGCGCATACACTACTCACTACAAGACCTGAATTAAACATAAAACCATTACTTTAAAATTAAACACTAACTTCCAAAACATAAACCCTAAATCATGTATGTAGTATAAAAGACTCAGTAATTTAATATATTAACAAATACGGCTTTAAACACTGATTAAGATTTTTTAGTATATTTTTAAAACAGCATAATCGATTTAATAGTAATATTATATATATATATATATCTAACTTTAATAATAACTATTGTCCTAATTTTTTGGAATAATAAAATGGTTATCCAACAATATTTTCTACATAACGTTTATACTCTCATAGTTGCTGTGTTTTTATAATATCAGAAGGTTGCGTGTTCGATTCACGTCGGGTTCAAAATCCCGAATCTCGGTCCTACATTTGGACGACAAAAAAACTAAGGGCGACAAAAAAACGATGACGAAGGCGACCGAGCCGCCGCTCGATTCAACGGCAACAATGGAGAGCAAGGATTGGATGTGGGTGAAAGGGGTCTGGGGTCAGATTCGGGGAAGTCAGTAGGTGGGGGAATCAAAGTTACGGAAGTATTGGTGGAGAGGAGTGGATTGAGATTGAGGAAACACACGCTGTGGTGGATGGGGAATCTTCTGGGCTTGTCAATGGGTGGATTTGCCGGTCACTTTATCTCAGTACCGGATTGTAGAGGGGAAAAAAGAGATGGTGACCAGAGAAGGAGTTACAGATAAGGGTAATGCAAAAAGCCCTGTCAGGGAGAAAAGTTCTTACGCAGAAGCAGTGAATGTGGGGACGGGGACTACAGCTGGGCCAGATTTTGAGATTGTTGATGGTGTGGCAGACATTGAGATACCTACGGAGATCTTTGAAGATGTAGAGCCTTTGTGGAAGAGTTTTGCTGTAGGTTACTTTATGGGAGACTCACCTTTCATTGGTTCTATACACTCTACTGTAAACAGAATATGGAGTTCCCCAAAGTCCAAGATTGATGTCCAATTCATAAGCAAGAGGACTGTGTTGTTCCGTATTGAAGATGAGCAAATGAGGAAGAGAGTCTTGAGAAAGAAGTATTGGCATATTGGTGATGTTCCTTTGGTGGTATGTGAATGGAACCCGGAGACAGCGCAGAACCCCCCTGATTTGTCAGCGATGCCTCTATGGGTGGATCTGGTAAACGTTCCGGGCTATCTATATTCGCTGGAGGGGCTTAGATTTCTGTCTCGTACCGCTGGCAACTTTGTCAAGCTCCATCCCAACACTGAGAATGTGTGCGCATGGATGTGGCAAGGGTGCTTGTAGAAGTAAATTTGATGAAGCCGCTGCCCCAAAAGATCAGTTTCAAGGATACAGATCAGTGCAGTGTTACAGTGGAGGTGTTCTATCCTTGGCTTCCACCGCGCTGTATGTCATGTGAAGGCTGGGGGCACACAGAGAAGGAGTGTACGAAAGCGCAAACCAAGACTATCCTCAAGAGGGACCAGAGTCTGGAAAAGAAGTCTGAAGCTACAGGGTCGGACAAGGAAGTGGTCCTGAAGCTGTTAAGTGATTTAGAACAGATTGATGCAATTGTGGTAGATGTTAACAACACCGTTGAAAGAATAGAAGAGGGCCCAATGAATGGTGCTGGAGAAGTATTGCAGACCCGGAAAGATGGTGAGTGGACGCAGAATGGCAAGCCTAGCTCACCGAGGGAAAATCTTCAATCTCAGGGCGAGTGCAGAGTTGTGTCACCTAATGGCTTCAGGTCTTAAGTGGCATCAGAGAAGAGGGTGAGATAGATGAAGAGGAAGAGGAGAATGGTACCATGAGAAATGATGGGTTTCATCTACAGGAAGTTGGAGGAAATAAAGAGGAACGAGGGGATGCAAGTGAATCCCAAGAGAGAGAGCTGCAAACCAGCCATGTTAGTAACCAGAAAGGTAGAGGGAAAGGGAGCCGTATGCAGTTAGTTAGTAACAAGAGTTTTATTCAAGCCGTCAAGTCTACCAATAATAAGAAAGGTTCCTCTAAGAGGAAATAATGTCGTCGACTTTCGCTTGGAACATGCGTGGGTTCAACAAGCCACGCAAACAAGAGCAGTACGGTATTGGTTACACGCTGCACGGTTATCTTTTTGTTGCTTATTGAAACTCGGGTACAAATGGAGAATTTCAGAAGGTATTTGATGCTGCTTTTCCTGGTTGGAGTTGTATTCATAACTATGATCATCATCCACTAGGAAGAATTTGGGTTTGTTGGTCCGACGATGTAGAGATGGTCCCGGCTTCTTCAAGTGCGCAAATGATCACTTGTTGGGTTAGGATTAAAAGCACGGGTGAAATAATTCTGGCTTCTTTGTATACGCTTCTAACCTTGCTAGCGATCGTAAGGTCTTGTGGAAAGAAATGGAGATGGTTGCTACATCATTAGCAGGAATGATTATCCTTGGATTATTCAGGCGATTTCAATGTGATCCGCTCAACAACTGAGCACTCTCAGAGCATCAGTGAGACATGCTCAATGCGAGATTTCAGGATGCGATGGGTAGATGTGCTGTGGATGACCTCGCACAGGTAGGCTCACTCTACACATGGACAAACCGACGATCTGAGAGCCCTATCAGCAAAAAACTGGATAGAGTTTTGGTTAATAGCCAATGGCTTACGACATTCCCAGTTTCGTTTGCTACCTTTGAAGCAGGTGGTGTGTCTGATCATCTGAGGGTGTGGATGCAGCTCCGACCATCTGAGACAGCTAACCGGAAACCTTTCAAGTTCTTTAACCATGTGACGAGTCACCCACGTTTCCTTGAAGTCGTGGATAATGTCTGGAATTCTCAGGCGCCGCTGTACCATTCCAGATCAGCTCTGAAACTATTTCATAGCAAACTAAAGAGCCTGAAGGGTGATCTCCGCGGGCTTAACAAGGATTTGTTTGGTGACTTGCCTTCAAGAGTGAAGCTTGCCTATGAGGACCTATGTCTAAAACAAGCTGTAGCCACAGATCTCCCAACGACTGCAGCTTTTGAAGATGTCTCAGCAGCATGGGAGCACTGGCATCATATTTCAGGCATTGAAGAACAGTTCTATTTCCAAAAGTCTAAGGTTAAATGGTTGGGGCTGGGTGACCGTAACAACTGTTTCTATCACAATGTTTGCAAAGCAAGGAACTCAAAGAATGCTATCAGACGTATTGTCACTGAAGATGGAAGAGTACTCACGGATTTGAAGGAGATTAAGTCAGAGGCAGCGCGGCATTTTGACAAATTCCTCAACAGTCAGCCGAGTAATTTTGAGGAGATTCCTATTGAGAACCTTCAGGATGTGGTGGAGTATCGGTGTCCTCAGGATGTAGCAGCGGGTTGGTGCGGCCTGTGCAGGGAGAAGAAATCAAGCAGATTTTATTCTCTATGGCTACAAATAAGGCTCCTGGGCCAGACGGCTACTCAGCGGATTCTATAAAGCAGCTTGGTCTGTAGTTGGGAAAGACTTTATAGTAGCAGTCCAGTCTTTCTTTCTATATGGATTAATGCCAAGGAGCACCAATGCCACGCTCCTATCCTTAATTCCCAAGTCAGCAGCGGCGGAGAGAATGTCTGATTTTCGGCCCATCGCGTGTTGCAATGTAGTTTATAAAGTGATTTCCAAAATCATTGCAAGGCGGCTGAAAGCAACACTCCCTTCTGCTATTGAGCTGAATCAGTGTGCGTTCGTCAAGGGACGTCTCCTTCTCGAAAACGTTTTGTTAGCAACAGAACTAGTGAAAGATTATCACAAGCCAGACATCTCATCACGTTCTGCAGTCAAGCTGGATATTTCTAAGGCTTTTGACACAGTCCAATGGAGTTTTATCGAAGCTGTTCTTCGCACAATGGGATATCCTGATCTATTCGTTACTTGGATCATGCGATGCGTGGACACTGCTGCCTTTTCTGTCTCAGTGAATGGTGAGTTGGAAGGGTTTTTCTCCAGTGCACGGGGGATCAGGCAAGGTTGCTCCTTATCGCCATATCTGTTCGTCATAGTGAGCAATGTTCTATCCAGGATGCTAAACTCTGCGGTTCTGAATAGACGTATTGGGTACCATCCGATGTGCTCATCCCTAAAGCTACTCATCTTAGCTTCGCTGGCGACATCATGGTATTCACCAATGGTTCTCCCGCTTCTTTGGAAGGTGTCCTAGAAGTGTTTGATGAGTATACTCGTATCTCAGGACTCAACATCAACATATCAAAATCGACGGTCTTTGCGGCAGGCAGGATAAGCAGAGACTTGAAGATAGGGCAGTAGCAGCGGGGTTCACTGTCTCTGGATTGCCAATCAAATATCTTGGCCTTCCACTCACGACTAAATCTATGTCAAGGCATGATTACGAGCCTTTACTAGCCAAGATCAAAGCTAGATTTCAGAGCTGGACTAGTAAGTCACTCTCCTTTGCAGGTAGACTTATGTTGATTAAATCTGTCATTGCTAGCACAACAAATTTCTGGTGCTCTGCGTTTTGTCTACCGCAAGCTTGTATGGATGAAATCGATAGTATGAGCTCTGCGTTTCTCTGGAGCGGTTCCCCAAATGACACTTTGAAGGCAAAAGTGGCATGGAAGGAGGTCTGCACTCCAATGCAAGAGGGAGGCTTGGGTGTCAGGAGTATAGCAGAGGTAGCTAAGGTATTTTCCCTTAGACTAATATGGCGCATCTTCAGTGAACCGCAATCTCTTTGGGTTGACTGGGTGAGACAGTATTTGCTTCGAAGAGAGTCCTTTTGGGACGTGAGAGACACAGGGTTGGGTTCATGGGTCTGGCGTAAGCTATTGAAGATGAAAAACTTAGCGAAGCAGTTCTTGCGCATAGAGATTCATAATGGACAGACTACTAGATTCTGGGAGGACATATGGCATCCTAGTGGTCGTCTGATTGAAGTTGCAGGCGAATCTGGAACGCAGAAACTTGGTATCACTAGATCAGCTTTGGTTTGTGAAGTACGAACAGAGGCAGGATGGGCTTTTCGTAGAACTCGCGACAGACAACTCAGAGAGATTATCAACTCGATTGAAACTCTTCAGCTGAGTGAATCTAGACACATTCAAGATATTGTTCTATGGAGAAAGAATGAGAATGAGTTCTGTAATCAGTTTTCAACCTCTCAAACATGGAAGCAAATTCGAGTAAACAGACCGATCAAACCATGGAGTAAAGTGATATGGTTCTCTCTTGGAGTTCCCCGGTTTGCGTTCATTACATGGCTGGCTGTTAATAATAGATTGTCAACGGGTGACCGTATGAGATCTTGGGGACAGGTGCAAGGATGTTTGTTTTGTGGAGAGCCAAACGAGACTAGGGACCATCTGTTCTTCTTCGCCTGCCCTTACACCTTTACTCTCTGGATTGAAGTGGTGGGTACGTTGTTGGGGAGACCTCCTGACCCTGACTGGGGAAGCACACTCGAACACTTAACAACCCATAGTTTCGGCTATCTTGGCTACATTCTGCTGAGGTTAGTGTTTCAAGCTACAATATATATGGTTTGGAGGGAAAGAAATGATAAAAGACATCTCAAGAAACCTAGACAGCATCACCAACTGGCGAAGATCATTGATAAAACTGTTCGTAATCGGCTTTAGCTACTGGATATTGGGAGAAGCAACGGTTGAGAGATCTTATGCAAGAGTGGTACAAAACACATACATAGGGCTTAGGATTCTTGTTCATCTTTTTAAATCTTTAGTCCTTTGTACATAACTATTCTTTTTCACTGATGATCAATAAATTTAAAATTTCATCAAAAAAAAAAGTTTTTATAATATCATCCTTAAGAACTTAATAATTTGGTAGAATATTTAGTTAACATTACCTATTTTGTGCTTTAATTTCCTCGAAAATTTTAGAACTTTCTTAGCTGTAAGAAGATGAATAACTTGTGCAATACGTAGTAAATCATTAACTACCCAATATTTGTAACTATTAAAAGATTACAGGCCATTAACTATAGGAATGTGAGAAACTATTCAAGTAAAAATAGGTTTTATCCTATTATTCTAGACTCGTACGTTAAAAAAAGTTTGGTGTTTAATTTTTTTGGTTGAAAATATTATAAAATCCATGTAGCCCACTATACTTCTTTGTTTTAAAATTAAAGTAAAATATGAATATTAGAATCACATTTTCATTTTTGGTCTCAACAAATATTAAAATATGTAATGAAAATATTTTTTTATTATATTTGTAAATATAATTGTTAAAAGTAAATTAAACATTTAATACAATAAAACTGTTAAAAATATAATTTTTAAAAAATTGTTTATACAAGTAGAAATATTTTGCAAACATAAAAAAATCGACACATAATTGTAAATATATCAGCTTATCAAATATTAAAACATATAGTCTTATTTTCTTATGAAAACATATGATATTATAATTAACAAAATTTATATATTTAAGTGAAATATTAAAGAATAACAAATTCTCTGCGCTGAAACGACGGATCAAAATCTAGTATGACTCTTAAAGTCATGTTTTAATCGAATTTTCCGTGTGCATTATGTCTTATTAATTCGTGAGAGTCGCATTTGGCAACATCTGTTTTTTTTTTTCAATTTGCATTGTTTATTTAGTGATTAGTTTTAAGCTAAGGCCTGACTGGTGTAACCGCAGCGGTTACGGTTGCGGAAATTTGCAGATGCGAGTGGTTGCGGTTTCAAGCGGTTTTAAAAGATTTGTACGATTGGTACTATCGTTAGAAATTGATGCGTTTGCAGGATACTTATGATTGGTTAACCACCATACAATAGCGGTTAAATAATAAATTAACAATATTTATATTTTATATAATTATAAAAATACTAAATATCATAATATTATAATAAATATAAAAATTTTATATATAAAGTTTTATTTTAAATTTTTAAAAATTATAGAAAACTTTTTTTTTAAAATTTTTATAATATAAATTAAAATATAATAGATATATTTTATCATTTCTATTATTTCAATTTAAATTTTATTTTATTTTACTTTTGTATTTATGTTGTTTTTGAAAAAGGAAAAAACATTTACTCTCCTAACCGCTTGCAACCGAAAACGCTAGCTAGAACCAGCTTTTGAATTTAAGAAGTTTAAAACGAACGATTTATAATGGTTTGAATGATTGTTGCAAAATGCCAACAACCGCTACCAACCGCAAAAGCTTCGCTTGCGGATTGTAACGGGAAAACCAGTCATGAACTGAAATCATGGTTATGTTTGTACATGTCAGTTATGGGATATCAACATGGACTCGGGTCCAGTTTCAACTTTCAAGTTCCACGAATATTTAAGACCAAAGGTCAGTTTCTTGTACTTTGAGGGAGAGAGTTGCATCAGTAGACTCAGTGCTAGCTGATGAGTACGTTTTCGTGCCATCTACCCGGTCCTCGATCCAATACGAAAAAAATAGGCTTTAAATAATAATAAAAATTGATAAAAGTATTTAATTTACAATTAAAAAAATACAATTTCTTAAAAAGTAATACATGTATAATTTATTTTTATACAGATAAGAAACAATATTCAAAATTTATTTTGTAATATGTTTGAAACACATTTTATAATCCATTTGATACTTTTTCTGCTAACAAAAAAAAGTCTCAAAAGCTGTACAAATTATGGGCCCCATACGAATGTTTCTTAGGTATGGTTTCAGGACCAGGCCTGTTCTCACGCACAACTTTTGGTGAGAGTTGTTTATTTTGGAAATATTTTTGAAATTATAAAACAAAATTCATATTATTTTTGTTGTTGATACATGCTTTCAAAACACACAACCAAAGGCTCCAAAATCAATTATACAACGTTATTCTTATTTTGATTAATCTTGAGTGGCTATTTCTGTACGTAACTTGACAACTCTGGTAACATGTCTTCTTGTCACTCTCCAATATGGCCTGGTTGTGAAAATATTCGAAAGATCCAGGTTTAATCTGCACCGTCCATGCGTCAAGCAGTAGCCACAAATCGTAGCCGTAGAAGAGACGCGATGATGGAGGAATCAAGAAGAGGAAGTGGAGTGTTTGTCCCCACGTGTTGGCAAAACAGAACACACGGAAGGCCAAATGGTCAGCTCTTACGGCAGCTTAACGCTACGAAAATATCCTTAGTCTGCTTCCTCGACACACGGACGGCTCTGATTCATTAGTCCCTGCAGTGCAAAACTCAACGGCTGCAATTCGATTTTTAAGTGTAATGATCTCATCAAGTGCATACATACTTGCTAGTTGCTTCAAAAGAACGCTAATGACCTATTGTCTCCTGATTCTTGAGCCAGAGTGGGTTTTAGAAATCATGGCAGTGAATGATGATGGCTCATTGTTTTCTTTTGTTACTCAATATTTTTATATTCAGTTAAATATAATAATATTTGATGGTCATCACTTCTGATTTTACAGCTAACTGGATTAGTTAAATTACAATTTTCTTTATATTTTATTGCGAAAAGAATTTGAGCTGTACATGCAAGGTCTCTGCATGCATGAGAAAACTCATGTGACAATGAGTGGGAAAGAACAACTGTTTTTGTTATCTTTTGCTTGACGTCTTCTTGATTATGTTTTAATCAAGATTTTAAATAAGAATTCTCTTATAATAACAGAATAAAAGGTATTGAGAATGACGTGGATTAACCAGGGTTTAATACAGAGAATGGTTACTAACTCTTCGTTAACATTTAACAATATGAGAACTAGATTTTAGGTCATTACTGAACTGGCAAAAAAAAGCAGTTTAGGCAAATCTAGCTTTCAGGCGAGCTTTGCTTGTCCAGTGCCGGAAGGTCAAAAAGAAGTTAGTGATCTCCAATCACCAAATTTCCTAGGCCAAGCTAAGAATCGATGCCAAATGATCAAACTCGTCTTTATGAGAGAATCTGAACTTTGATAACAATACAAATACAATTTCTGCATATAAAGATTAGAAAATATATGTTTTTATCAAAAAAGAAGATTAGATAAATATTTATTAAAAAGAGCAGAGAGACTTTTAGCCATCAGAAGGAAAAGGCCATTGTGTTTGTTTTTGGTGCAAAGGTAAGAACACACATAAGAAAACAAAAAATATTACTTATAGTCGATATTGGCCTAAACATACGAAGCCAAAACAACTACCATAGCACCAAGACAGGCGTATCCAAATATGTTGGAAACAGTTATTACCCCTTCGATATATACAAAACACATTTTAAAACCTTATTTTCGTTTACAATAATTCACAATGCCTGTGAATTTTTCTAGATTTGTAGAGTTTATAATCATGAAACCGTACCGTATTTAAAAATAATAATCAAAAGCTATCGATCTTGTTAGGATATCATGTAAACAAATAAAAAGTAAACACTTTTAAGTTTTAACCCATTCGACAAAATGACATCAACACAAAAACAACTCTTATGATGATGATATATTGATACTTATTAGTTAAATAAGTCAATGAAAAAGTTCAACACCCACGCTCTTGTCTTTTATAGTTGAAATGATAATTAGAGTATATATATACCAATTAATAATTAGCATAATATTAAAAATTATAATCAAAAGGAAGAAGATTAGGGAAGTACTAATCTTTTGTTATTGTGTAACCCTTTAAGACCGGTCACATCTCACAGAAGCTTGTCTTCTCGTCTCGTCTAGACTTCAGCCTCTTCCTCTCTTGCTCTGCTCCCTCCTCTCTCCTCCTTCTCTCATATGTAGAGAGAGAAAGTGTTATATTTGTCTTATCTAATGCGTCAAGAACCACTTCATCTCTATCTATAAAAGCCTCAAAATCATTCACTCTCATATATTTATATATCTCTCTTGACATCTCCAAGATTCGATCTTTTTAGGTTTTTTCATATATGGTTACCAAAAGATTTATAATTTAAGGAAAAGACTCTGTTTTTCAAAAGAAGAAATGCAGGATCCATCAGCTTATTACAACTCGATGATGGCGACACAACAACACACAACACACAACAACCACAGCAGTTTCCAGAGCAAGAACAGCTAAAGTGTCCTCGCTGTGACTCACCGAACACAAAATTCTGTTACTACAACAACTACAACCTGTCACAGCCCCGTCACTTTTGCAAAAGCTGCCGTCGTTACTGGACCAAAGGCGGGGCTCTCCGCAACGTTCCCGTCGGCGGCGGTTCTCGCAAGAACGCTAAACGACCAACCTCTGCGTCTTCTCCTCCCAACCACACACAAGAAGAAGACCAACACACCCGGATCCTAACCGGATACGGATCCGACCCGATGCTGTACGGGTTTCCGATCGGAGACAAGACGTGAAAGGTATGGAGATGGGTGGTGGTGGTGGGTTTTAGCTCGCTTTTGCGTCGAATATGCAGCTGGGTCTTGGTGGATCATCCTAGACGGGTCGGGTTGGGATCCGGGTATGGGACTAAAGAGGAGTGAAGCGGGTGACGAAGGTGGTGGTAACCCGTGGACCGATCTTTCTAGGAACCGAGTGGAGAAAAACTGAAGGAGGAGGAGCAGAACACGGAGAGGGGTAGTTTGGTAAATTAATATGGAGCTGCTAAAACTGATTTCAAGGTGTTTATGTCATTTTGGTAATATATTCCTACTCCTTTTTTAATTTATAAATCGGTTTGTTAAATATAATTAGACTTATGTAATAGGAGGAGATTTTCAGTTTATTGTTATCTTTAACATTAGTGAGAAACAAAAAAAATGTTTGTGTTATTGAAGAATTTCTAGAACGAGACTCGCAAAACTCGTGACGTTGAATGAATTCTTAGCCACGACATTATTTTTAGGTTGAACCGACAATTTTAGTTACATTCCTATCATCCTATGTCATTAGTTTGAAAGGTAAGTTTGAATGAAAACTAATATATAAACTTAAGCTCTTTTACATGCATATATGCGCAGAATGGGCTCTTTTAACCCAATGACGGAATAAAATAATTGTGCATGAACCGACATAGATTAGCAACATTCTTACGGCATGTGGTCTTCGATCGTATTTTAATTATGCATGTTTAGTTACTTTAAGACGTTCCTAAGTTCTAGCATCATGATATTGACTCGGTACTAGTAGTCGCCGGTTTTTCTTGAACCGTGTGGCGTTTTTAATTGTCATGATCTATATTAGCGATCAAACGGTTTAATTGTCAATTATTTAGACAAAGAAGCCAAAAGAATAAGTCGTTAAGATAATAACAACTTTATATTTTATTTTATACATCTTCAAAAGAAATGAAAAATAGTAAGTAACTTATGCTGTTTTGTATTTGATGGTTTTTCTTAACTAGACTTATCGTTTTGTTACTTAACTACTACTACTACCATGTTCTTTTATCATTAAAAACAGTTAACAATCCGAATGACATTCACGAGAGGAGTGGTTAATGTTATTGTCTTTGAAGAATATAATCAATGTTATGTGGCTACGGTTTCTCTCATGGATTAATCTATAGTCCACATCACAATTCTTTAGGTGGTTATCGGTCTAGGTTAAGTGTTCCGGCTGAACTTTTTGAGAAGGTTCCATCGAAGGCAGGCTTAGTTCCGAATTTATGCTGAGAGTATGTAGAGAAATATAAATACTGATATATGAAAATGACTGGTTTGTAAAATAAGGGTTCCTTGTTTTGTATAACACTTTGATTTTTTGTATAACACTTTGATTATACCTTCTTGTTATTAATACGCGCGCTTAATTTTCTCAAAATCTATTGACATGTATGCCATGCATCATTCTCTTATCCACTACCTATAAAAACGAATTGTTTAACCTCAACATAAATTAAGCTTTTGGATTTTAGTGGCTCGATAAATTTGTTTAGGAAATGGGAAGACTGATAGATATACGAGAGATCCAATGTGGTTACAAAGATTTGCTCTCCCTGTTTGAGATATTTTGTATTTGACCAAGGGGACAAAGAACTACAAGTTGCATTTTATGTTATTTATTCACTATTTTATCGTTTTGTTTTATGTTTTCTGACAAATTAGAGTTTACACTATTTTTTTTTGCTTTCTTTCTAAATGTGAATGGAATGCATCACAGGCGTGATTGCATGCAATGTGATTGCATGCAATGTCCAATCAAACTGTATGATCAAATGCACCAAGGCTAAAGTTAGCCGCTGATAAGTTAGGTTTGTAAGTCCAATCAAACTCTCAGATTAAGAGTAGTTACTCTTTAATAGAAAGATACATAATGATTAATATTATATGTTGAATTAGAAAGTAAATTCAATCTATACTTTCAAAACGTTAATGTATAGAAGACCAACAATACTAATCTAGTGCTTACATGTGATAGAAGAGGTGATGGCTCTACCCATATATACCATGAATAAGTTTTAAATGTAGATTTGACTCCAAAAAGGTTTGAATGTAGATCATTTTTAAAAAGTCAAAATGAAAAGGA
>NW_026016325.1:0-28178 GCF_020379485.1 Brassica napus
AATCTCATAGAGTTGGGAGAAGAAGTTATCCCACTTTCTAATCAGGTGTTCCAGTTTCCTCCCAGTTTGGGAATAGGACAGCTTCTTCGCGTTCCAAACACCAGGATACATGATGAATCACCTTTGTAAGAAGCTTGATTTGGATACATAAAGTGTGGAGAATCACCAGGAATTGAATAAATCTCATAGGAGTGGGATGAAGAAGTTATCCCACTTTCTAATCAGGTGATTCCAGTTTCCCAGTTTGGGAATAGGACAGCTTCTTCGTCGTTCCAATAACACCAGGATGAATCACTTGTAAGAAGCTTGATTTGGATACATAAAGTGGGAGAACACCAGGAAGTTGAATAAATCTCATAGGAGTTGGATGAAGAAGTTATCCCACTTTCTAATCAGGTGATTCCAGTTTCCCAGTTTGGGAATAGGACAGCTTCTTCGTCGTTCCAATCAAACCAGGATGAATCACTTTGTAAGAAGCTTGATTTGGATACATAAAGTGTGGAGAATCACCAGGAAGTTGAATAATCTCATAGGAGTTGGGATGAAGAAGTTATCCCACTTTCTAATCAGGTGATTCCATTTTCCCATTTGGGAATAGGACAGCTTTCTTCGTCGTTCGTTCCAATCAAGAACACATGAGCACTTTGTAAGAAGCTTGATTTGGATACATAAAAGTGGGGATATCCACAGGAAGTTGAATCAATCTCATAGGAGTTGGGATGAGAAGTTATCCCACTTCTAATCAGTGATTCCAGTTTCCCAGTTTGGGAATAGGACAGCTTCTTCGTCGTTCCAATAACACCAGGATGAATCACTTTGTAAGAAGCTTGATTTGGATACATAAAGTGTTGGAGAATCACCAGAAGTTGAATAATCTCATAGGAGTTGGGATGAAGAAGTTTCCCACTTTCTAATCAGGTGATTCCAGTTTCCCAGTTTGGGAATAGGACAGCTTCTTCGTCGTTCCAATCAACCAGGATGAATCACTTTGTAAGAAGCTTGATTTGGATACATAAGTGGTGGAGAATCACCAGGAAGTTGAATAATCTCATAGGAGTTGGGATGAAGAAGTTATCCCACTTTCTAATCAGGTGATTCCAGTTTCCCATTTTCCCAGTTTTGGGAATAGGACAGCTTCTTCTGAAAGCTTCTTTGGTCTTTCCCAATAACACCAGTTTGAATCACTTTTACGAAGCTGATTGGATACATAAAGTTTGGTGAATCACCAGAAATCACTTGTAAGAAGCTTGATTTGGATACATAGTGGTGGAGAATCACCAGGAAGTTGAATTAATCTCATAGGAGTTGGGATGAAGAAGTTATCCCACTTTCTAATCAGGTGATTCCAGTTTCCCAGTTTGGGAATAGGACAGCTTCTTCGTCGTTCCAATAACACCAGGATGAATCACTCTGTAAGAAGCTTGATTTGGATACATAGTGGTGGAGAATCACCAGGAAGTTGAATTAATCTCATAGGAGTTGGGATGAAGAAGTTATCCCACTTTCTAATCAGGTGATTCCAGTTTCCCAGTTTGGGAATAGGACAGCTTCTTCGTCGTTCCAATAACACCAGGATGAATCACTTTGTAAGAAGCTTGATTTGGATACATAAAGTGGTGGAGAATCACCAGGAAGTTGAATTAATCTCATAGGAGTTGGGATGAAGAAGTTATCCCACTTTCTAATCAGGTGATTCCAGTTTCCCAGTTTGGGAATAGACAGCTTCTTCGTCGTTCCAATAACACCAGGATGAATCACTTTGTAAGAAGCTTGATTTGGATACATAAAGTGGTGGAGAATCACCAGGAAGTTGAATTAATCTCATAGGAGTTGGGATGAAGAAGTTATCCCACTTTCTAATCAGGTGATTCCAGTTTCCCAGTTTGGGAATAGGACAGCTTCTTCGTCGTTCCAATCAACCCAGGATGAATCACTTTGTAAGAAGCTTGATTTGGATACATAAAGTGGTGGAGAATCACCAGGAAGTTGAATTAATCTCATAGGAGTTGGGATGAAGAAGTTATCCCACTTTCTAATCAGGTGATTCCAGTTTCCCAGTTTGGGAATAGGACAGCTTCTTCGTCGTTCCAATAACACCAGGATGAATCACTTTGTAAGAAGCTTGATTTGGATACATAAAGTGGTGGAGAATCACCAGGAAGTTGAATAAATCTCATAGGAGTTGGGATGAAGAAGTTATCCCACTTTCTAATCAGGTGATTCCAGTTTCCCAGTTTGGGAATAGGACAGCTTCTTCGTCGTTCCAATCAAACCAGGATGAATCACTTTGTAAGAAGCTTGATTTGGATACATAAAGTGGTGGAGAATCACCAGGAAGTTGAATAAATCTCATAGGAGTTGGGATGAAGAAGTTATCCCACTTTCTAATCAGGTGATTCCAGTTTCCCAGTTTGGGAATAGGACAGCTTCTTCGTCGTTCCAATAAACCAGGATGAATCACTTTGTAAGAAGCTTGATTTGGATACATAAAGTGGTGGAGAATCACCAGGAAGTTGAATTAATCTCATAGGAGTTGGGATGAAGAAGTTATCCCACTTTCTAATCAGGTGATTCCAGTTTCCCAGTTTGGGAATAGGACAGCTTCTTCGTCGTTCCAATAACACCAGGATGAATCACTTTGTAAGAAGCTTGATTTGGATACATAAAGTGGTGGAGAATCACCAGGAAGTTGAATAATCTCATAGGAGTTGGGATGAAGAAGTTATCCCACTTTCTAATCAGGTGATTCCAGTTTCCCAGTTTGGGAATAGGACAGCTTCTTCGTCGTTCCAATAAAACCAGGATGAATCACTTTGTAAGAAGCTTGATTTGGATACATAAAGTGGTGGAGAATCACCAGGAAGTTGAATAAATCTCATAGGAGTTGGGATGAAGAAGTTATCCCACTTTCTAATCAGGTGATTCCAGTTTCCCAGTTTGGGAATAGGACAGCTTCTTCGTCGTTCCAATAACACCAGGATGAATCACTTTGTAAGAAGCTTGATTTGGATACATAAAGTGGTGGAGAATCACCAGGAAGTTGAATAAATCTCATAGGAGTTGGGATGAAGAAGTTATCCCACTTTCTAATCAGGTGATTCCAGTTTCCCAGTTTGGGAATAGGACAGCTTCTTCGTCGTTCCAATAACACCAGGATGAATCACTTTGTAAGAAGCTTGATTTGGATACATAAAGTGGTGGAGAATCACCAGGAAGTTGAATTAATCTCATAGGAGTTGGGATGAAGAAGTTATCCCACTTTCTAATCAGGTGATTCCAGTTTCCCAGTTTGGGAATAGGACAGCTTCTTCGTCGTTCCAATAACACCAGGATGAATCACTTTGTAAGAAGCTTGATTTGGATACATAAAGTGGTGGAGAATCACCAGGAAGTTGAATAAATCTCATAGGAGTTGGGATGAAGAAGTTATCCCACTTTCTAATCAGGTGATTCCAGTTTCCCAGTTTGGGAATAGGACAGCTTCTTCGTCGTTCCAATCAAACCAGGATGAATCACTTTGTAAGAAGCTTGATTTGGATACATAAAGTGGTGGAGAATCACCAGGAAGTTGAATTAATCTCATAGGAGTTGGGATGAAGAAGTTATCCCACTTTCTAATCAGGTGATTCCAGTTTCCCAGTTTGGGAATAGGACAGCTTCTTCGTCGTTCCAATCAAACCAGGATGAATCACTTTGTAAGAAGCTTGATTTGGATACATAAAGTGGTGGAGAATCACCAGGAAGTTGAATAATCTCATAGGAGTTGGGATGAAGAAGTTATCCCACTTTCTAATCAGGTGATTCCAGTTTCCCAGTTTGGGAATAGGACAGCTTCTTCGTCGTTCCAATAACACCAGGATGAATCACTTTGTAAGAAGCTTGATTTGGATACATAAAGTGGTGGAGAATCACCAGGAAGTTGAATAAATCTCATAGGAGTTGGGATGAAGAAGTTATCCCACTTTCTAATCAGGTGATTCCAGTTTCCCAGTTTGGGAATAGGACAGCTTCTTCGTCGTTCCAATAACACCAGGATGAATCACTTTGTAAGAAGCTTGATTTGGATACATAAAGTGGTGGAGAATCACCAGGAAGTTGAATTAATCTCATAGGAGTTGGGATGAAGAAGTTATCCCACTTTCTAATCAGGTGATTCCAGTTTCCCAGTTTGGGAATAGGACAGCTTCTTCGTCGTTCCAATAACACCAGGATGAATCACTTTGTAAGAAGCTTGATTTGGATACATAAAGTGGTGGAGAATCACCAGGAAGTTGAATAAATCTCATAGGAGTTGGGATGAAGAAGTTATCCCACTTTCTAATCAGGTGATTCCAGTTTCCCAGTTTGGGAATAGGACAGCTTCTTCGTCGTTCCAATAACACCAGGATGAATCACTTTGTAAGAAGCTTGATTTGGATACATAAAGTGGTGGAGAATCACCAGGAAGTTGAATAAATCTCATAGGAGTTGGGATGAAGAAGTTATCCCACTTTCTAATCAGGTGATTCCAGTTTCCCAGTTTGGGAATAGGACAGCTTCTTCGTCGTTCCAATAAACCAGGATGAATCACTTTGTAAGAAGCTTGATTTGGATACATAAAGTGGTGGAGAATCACCAGGAAGTTGAATAAATCTCATAGGAGTTGGGATGAAGAAGTTATCCCACTTTCTAATCAGGTGATTCCAGTTTCCCAGTTTGGGAATAGGACAGCTTCTTCGTCGTTCCAATAACACCAGGATGAATCACTTTGTAAGAAGCTTGATTTGGATACATAAAGTGGTGGAGAATCACCAGGAAGTTGAATAAATCTCATAGGAGTTGGGATGAAGAAGTTATCCCACTTTCTAATCAGGTGATTCCAGTTTCCCAGTTTGGGAATAGGACAGCTTCTTCGTCGTTCCAATCAAACCAGGATGAATCACTTTGTAAGAAGCTTGATTTGGATACATAAAGTGGTGGAGAATCACCAGGAAGTTGAATAAATCTCATAGGAGTTGGGATGAAGAAGTTATCCCACTTTCTAATCAGGTGATTCCAGTTTCCCAGTTTGGGAATAGGACAGCTTCTTCGTCGTTCCAATCAAACCAGGATGAATCACTTTGTAAGAAGCTTGATTTGGATACATAAAGTGGTGGAGAATCACCAGGAAGTTGAATAAATCTCATAGGAGTTGGGATGAAGAAGTTATCCCACTTTCTAATCAGGTGATTCCAGTTTCCCAGTTTGGGAATAGGACAGCTTCTTCGTCGTTCCAATCAAACCAGGATGAATCACTTTGTAAGAAGCTTGATTTGGATACATAAAGTGGTGGAGAATCACCAGGAAGTTGAATAAATCTCATAGGAGTTGGGATGAAGAAGTTATCCCACTTTCTAATCAGGTGATTCCAGTTTCCCAGTTTGGGAATAGGACAGCTTCTTCGTCGTTCCAATAACACCAGGATGAATCACTTTGTAAGAAGCTTGATTTGGATACATAAAGTGGTGGAGAATCACCAGAATCACTTGAAGAAGCTTGATTTGGATACATAAAGTGGTGGAGAATCACCAGGAAGTTGAATAATCTCATAGGAGTTGGGATGAAGAAGTTATCCCACTTTCTAATCAGGTGATTCCAGTTTCCCAGTTTGGGAATAGGACAGCTTCTTCGTCGTTCCAATAACACCAGGATGAATCACTTTGTAAGAAGCTTGATTTGGATACATAAAGTGGTGGAGAATCACCAGGAAGTTGAATTAATCTCATAGGAGTTGGGATGAAGAAGTTATCCCACTTTCTAATCAGGTGATTCCAGTTTCCCAGTTTGGGAATAGGACAGCTTCTTCGTCGTTCCAATAAACCAGGATGAATCACTTTGTAAGAAGCTTGATTTGGATACATAAAGTGGTGGAGAATCACCAGGAAGTTGAATTAATCTCATAGGAGTTGGGATGAAGAAGTTATCCCACTTTCTAATCAGGTGATTCCAGTTTCCCAGTTTGGGAATAGGACAGCTTCTTCGTCGTTCCAATAACACCAGGATGAATCACTTTGTAAGAAGCTTGATTTGGATACATAAAGTGGTGGAGAATCACCAGGAAGTTGAATTAATCTCATAGGAGTTGGGATGAAGAAGTTATCCCACTTTCTAATCAGGTGATTCCAGTTTCCCAGTTTGGGAATAGGACAGCTTCTTCGTCGTTCCAATAACACCAGGATGAATCACTTTGTAAGAAGCTTGATTTGGATACATAAAGTGGTGGAGAATCACCAGGAAGTTGAATAAATCTCATAGGAGTTGGGATGAAGAAGTTATCCCACTTTCTAATCAGGTGATTCCAGTTTCCCAGTTTGGGAATAGGACAGCTTCTTCGTCGTTCCAATAACACCAGGATGAATCACTTTGTAAGAAGCTTGATTTGGATACATAAAGTGGTGGAGAATCACCAGGAAGTTGAATAAATCTCATAGGAGTTGGGATGAAGAAGTTATCCCACTTTCTAATCAGGTGATTCCAGTTTCCCAGTTTGGGAATAGGACAGCTTCTTCGTCGTTCCAATCAAACCAGGATGAATCACTTTGTAAGAAGCTTGATTTGGATACATAAAGTGGTGGAGAATCACCAGGAAGTTGAATAAATCTCATAGGAGTTGGGATGAAGAAGTTATCCCACTTTCTAATCAGGTGATTCCAGTTTCCCAGTTTGGGAATAGGACAGCTTCTTCTTCGTCGTTCCAATAACACCAGGATGAATCACTTTGTAAGAAGCTTGATTTGGATACATAAAGTGGTGGAGAATCACCAGGAAGTTGAATTAATCTCATAGGAGTTGGGATGAAGAAGTTATCCCACTTTCTAATCAGGTGATTCCAGTTTCCCAGTTTGGGAATAGGACAGCTTCTTCGTCGTTCCAATAACACCAGGATGAATCACTTTGTAAGAAGCTTGATTTGGATACATAAAGTGGTGGAGAATCACCAGGAAGTTGAATAAATCTCATAGGAGTTGGGATGAAGAAGTTATCCCACTTTCTAATCAGGTGATTCCAGTTTCCCAGTTTGGGAATAGGACAGCTTCTTCGTCGTTCCAATAACACCAGGATGAATCACTTTGTAAGAAGCTTGATTTGGATACATAAAGTGGTGGAGAATCACCAGGAAGTTGAATTAATCTCATAGGAGTTGGGATGAAGAAGTTATCCCACTTTCTAATCAGGTGATTCCAGTTTCCCAGTTTGGGAATAGGACAGCTTCTTCGTCGTTCCAATAACACCAGGATGAATCACTTTGTAAGAAGCTTGATTTGGATACATAAAGTGGTGGAGAATCACCAGGAAGTTGAATTAATCTCATAGGAGTTGGGATGAAGAAGTTATCCCACTTTCTAATCAGGTGATTCCAGTTTCCCAGTTTGGGAATAGGACAGCTTCTTCGTCGTTCCAATAACACCAGGATGAATCACTTTGTAAGAAGCTTGATTTGGATACATAAAGTGGTGGAGAATCACCAGGAAGTTGAATTAATCTCATAGGAGTTGGGATGAAGAAGTTATCCCACTTTCTAATCAGGTGATTCCAGTTTCCCAGTTTGGGAATAGGACAGCTTCTTCGTCGTTCCAATAACACCAGGATGAATCACTTTGTAAGAAGCTTGATTTGGATACATAAAGTGGTGGAGAATCACCAGGAAGTTGAATAAATCTCATAGGAGTTGGGATGAAGAAGTTATCCCACTTTCTAATCAGGTGATTCCAGTTTCCCAGTTTGGGAATAGGACAGCTTCTTCGTCGTTCCAATCAAACCAGGATGAATCACTTTGTAAGAAGCTTGATTTGGATACATAAAGTGGTGGAGAATCACCAGGAAGTTGAATTAATCTCATAGGAGTTGGGATGAAGAAGTTATCCCACTTTCTAATCAGGTGATTCCAGTTTCCCAGTTTGGGAATAGGACAGCTTCTTCGTCGTTCCAATCAAACCAGGATGAATCACTTTGTAAGAAGCTTGATTTGGATACATAAAGTGGTGGAGAATCACCAGGAAGTTGAATAAATCTCATAGGAGTTGGGATGAAGAAGTTATCCCACTTTCTAATCAGGTGATTCCAGTTTCCCAGTTTGGGAATAGGACAGCTTCTTCGTCGTTCCAATAACACCAGGATGAATCACTTTGTAAGAAGCTTGATTTGGATACATAAAGTGGTGGAGAATCACCAGGAAGTTGAATAAATCTCATAGGAGTTGGGATGAAGAAGTTATCCCACTTTCTAATCAGGTGATTCCAGTTTCCCAGTTTGGGAATAGGACAGCTTCTTCGTCGTTCCAATAACACCAGGATGAATCACTTTGTAAGAAGCTTGATTTGGATACATAAAGTGGTGGAGAATCACCAGGAAGTTGAATTAATCTCATAGGAGTTGGGATGAAGAAGTTATCCCACTTTCTAATCAGGTGATTCCAGTTTCCCAGTTTGGGAATAGGACAGCTTCTTCGTCGTTCCAATAACACCAGGATGAATCACTTTGTAAGAAGCTTGATTTGGATACATAAAGTGGTGGAGAATCACCAGGAAGTTGAATTAATCTCATAGGAGTTGGGATGAAGAAGTTATCCCACTTTCTAATCAGGTGATTCCAGTTTCCCAGTTTGGGAATAGGACAGCTTCTTCGTCGTTCCAATCAAACCAGGATGAATCACTTTGTAAGAAGCTTGATTTGGATACATAAAGTGGTGGAGAATCACCAGGAAGTTGAATAAATCTCATAGGAGTTGGGATGAAGAAGTTATCCCACTTTCTAATCAGGTGATTCCAGTTTCCCAGTTTGGGAATAGGACAGCTTCTTCGTCGTTCCAATCAAACCAGGATGAATCACTTTGTAAGAAGCTTGATTTGGATACATAAAGTGGTGGAGAATCACCAGGAAGTTGAATAAATCTCATAGGAGTTGGGATGAAGAAGTTATCCCACTTTCTAATCAGGTGATTCCAGTTTCCCAGTTTGGGAATAGGACAGCTTCTTCGTCGTTCCAATCAAACCAGGATGAATCACTTTGTAAGAAGCTTGATTTGGATACATAAAGTGTTGGAGAATCACCAGGAAGTTGAATAAATCTCATAGGAGTTGGGATGAAGAAGTTATCCCACTTTCTAATCAGGTGATTCCAGTTTCCCAGTTTGGGAATAGGACAGCTTCTTCGTCGTTCCAATAACACCAGGATGAATCACTTTGTAAGAAGCTTGATTTGGATACATAAAGTGGTGGAGAATCACCAGGAAGTTGAATAAATCTCATAGGAGTTGGGATGAAGAAGTTATCCCACTTTCTAATCAGGTGATTCCAGTTTCCCAGTTTGGGAATAGGACAGCTTCTTCGTCGTTCCAATAACACCAGGATGAATCACTTTGTAAGAAGCTTGATTTGGATACATAAAGTGGTGGAGAATCACCAGGAAGTTGAATAAATCTCATAGGAGTTGGGATGAAGAAGTTATCCCACTTTCTAATCAGGTGATTCCAGTTTCCCAGTTTGGGAATAGGACAGCTTCTTCGTCGTTCCAATAACACCAGGATGAATCACTTTGTAAGAAGCTTGATTTGGATACATAAAGTGGTGGAGAATCACCAGGAAGTTGAATAAATCTCATAGGAGTTGGGATGAAGAAGTTATCCCACTTTCTAATCAGGTGATTCCAGTTTCCCAGTTTGGGAATAGGACAGCTTCTTCGTCGTTCCAATAACACCAGGATGAATCACTTTGTAAGAAGCTTGATTTGGATACATAAAGTGGTGGAGAATCACCAGGAAGTTGAATAAATCTCATAGGAGTTGGGATGAAGAAGTTATCCCACTTTCTAATCAGGTGATTCCAGTTTCCCAGTTTGGGAATAGGACAGCTTCTTCGTCGTTCCAATAACACCAGGATGAATCACTTTGTAAGAAGCTTGATTTGGATACATAAAGTGGTGGAGAATCACCAGGAAGTTGAATAAATCTCATAGGAGTTGGGATGAAGAAGTTATCCCACTTTCTAATCAGGTGATTCCAGTTTCCCAGTTTGGGAATAGGACAGCTTCTTCGTCGTTCCAATCAAACCAGGATGAATCACTTTGTAAGAAGCTTGATTTGGATACATAAAGTGGTGGAGAATCACCAGGAAGTTGAATTAATCTCATAGGAGTTGGGATGAAGAAGTTATCCCACTTTCTAATCAGGTGATTCCAGTTTCCCAGTTTGGGAATAGGACAGCTTCTTCGTCGTTCCAATAACACCAGGATGAATCACTTTGTAAGAAGCTTGATTTGGATACATAAAGTGGTGGAGAATCACCAGGAATTGTAAGAAGCTTGATTTGGATACATAAAGTGGTGGAGAATCACCAGGAAGTTGAATTAATCTCATAGGAGTTGGGATGAAGAAGTTATCCCACTTTCTAATCAGGTGATTCCAGTTTCCCAGTTTGGGAATAGGACAGCTTCTTCGTCGTTCCAATAACACCAGGATGAATCACTTTGTAAGAAGCTTGATTTGGATACATAAAGTGGTGGAGAATCACCAGGAAGTTGAATTAATCTCATAGGAGTTGGGATGAAGAAGTTATCCCACTTTCTAATCAGGTGATTCCAGTTTCCCAGTTTGGGAATAGGACAGCTTCTTCGTCGTTCCAATAACACCAGGATGAATCACTTTGTAAGAAGCTTGATTTGGATACATAAAGTGGTGGAGAATCACCAGGAAGTTGAATTAATCTCATAGGAGTTGGGATGAAGAAGTTATCCCACTTTCTAATCAGGTGATTCCAGTTTCCCAGTTTGGGAATAGGACAGCTTCTTCGTCGTTCCAATAACACCAGGATGAATCACTTTGTAAGAAGCTTGATTTGGATACATAAAGTGGTGGAGAATCACCAGGAAGTTGAATTAATCTCATAGGAGTTGGGATGAAGAAGTTATCCCACTTTCTAATCAGGTGATTCCAGTTTCCCAGTTTGGGAATAGGACAGCTTCTTCGTCGTTCCAATCAAACCAGGATGAATCACTTTGTAAGAAGCTTGATTTGGATACATAAAGTGGTGGAGAATCACCAGGAAGTTGAATAAATCTCATAGGAGTTGGGATGAAGAAGTTATCCCACTTTCTAATCAGGTGATTCCAGTTTCCCAGTTTGGGAATAGGACAGCTTCTTCGTCGTTCCAATCAAACCAGGATGAATCACTTTGTAAGAAGCTTGATTTGGATACATAAAGTGTTGGAGAATCACCAGGAAGTTGAATAAATCTCATAGGAGTTGGGATGAAGAAGTTATCCCACTTTCTAATCAGGTGATTCCAGTTTCCCAGTTTGGGAATAGGACAGCTTCTTCGTCGTTCCAATCAAACCAGGATGAATCACTTTGTAAGAAGCTTGATTTGGATACATAAAGTGGTGGAGAATCACCAGGAAGTTGAATAAATCTCATAGGAGTTGGGATGAAGAAGTTATCCCACTTTCTAATCAGGTGATTCCAGTTTCCCAGTTTGGGAATAGGACAGCTTCTTCGTCGTTCCAATAACACCAGGATGAATCACTTTGTAAGAAGCTTGATTTGGATACATAAAGTGTTGGAGAATCACCAGGAAGTTGAATAAATCTCATAGGAGTTGGGATGAAGAAGTTATCCCACTTTCTAATCAGGTGATTCCAGTTTCCCAGTTTGGGAATAGGACAGCTTCTTCGTCGTTCCAATAACACCAGGATGAATCACTTTGTAAGAAGCTTGATTTGGATACATAAAGTGGTGGAGAATCACCAGGAAGTTGAATAAATCTCATAGGAGTTGGGATGAAGAAGTTATCCCACTTTCTAATCAGGTGATTCCAGTTTCCCAGTTTGGGAATAGGACAGCTTCTTCGTCGTTCCAATAACACCAGGATGAATCACTTTGTAAGAAGCTTGATTTGGATACATAAAGTGGTGGAGAATCACCAGGAAGTTGAATAAATCTCATAGGAGTTGGGATGAAGAAGTTATCCCACTTTCTAATCAGGTGATTCCAGTTTCCCAGTTTGGGAATAGGACAGCTTCTTCGTCGTTCCAATAACACCAGGATGAATCACTTTGTAAGAAGCTTGATTTGGATACATAAAGTGGTGGAGAATCACCAGGAAGTTGAATAAATCTCATAGGAGTTGGGATGAAGAAGTTATCCCACTTTCTAATCAGGTGATTCCAGTTTCCCAGTTTGGGAATAGGACAGCTTCTTCGTCGTTCCAATAACACCAGGATGAATCACTTTGTAAGAAGCTTGATTTGGATACATAAAGTGGTGGAGAATCACCAGGAAGTTGAATTAATCTCATAGGAGTTGGGATGAAGAAGTTATCCCACTTTCTAATCAGGTGATTCCAGTTTCCCAGTTTGGGAATAGGACAGCTTCTTCGTCGTTCCAATAACACCAGGATGAATCACTTTGTAAGAAGCTTGATTTGGATACATAAAGTGGTGGAGAATCACCAGGAAGTTGAATAATCTCATAGGAGTTGGGATGAAGAAGTTATCCCACTTTCTAATCAGGTGATTCCAGTTTCCCAGTTTGGGAATAGGACAGCTTCTTCGTCGTTCCAATAACACCAGGATGAATCACTTTGTAAGAAGCTTGATTTGGATACATAAAGTGGTGGAGAATCACCAGGAAGTTGAATTAATCTCATAGGAGTTGGGATGAAGAAGTTATCCCACTTTCTAATCAGGTGATTCCAGTTTCCCAGTTTGGGAATAGGACAGCTTCTTCGTCGTTCCAATAACACCAGGATGAATCACTTTGTAAGAAGCTTGATTTGGATACATAAAGTGGTGGAGAATCACCAGGAAGTTGAATTAATCTCATAGGAGTTGGGATGAAGAAGTTATCCCACTTTCTAATCAGGTGATTCCAGTTTCCCAGTTTGGGAATAGGACAGCTTCTTCGTCGTTCCAATAACACCAGGATGAATCACTTTGTAAGAAGCTTGATTTGGATACATAAAGTGGTGGAGAATCACCAGGAAGTTGAATTAATCTCATAGGAGTTGGGATGAAGAAGTTATCCCACTTTCTAATCAGGTGATTCCAGTTTCCCAGTTTGGGAATAGGACAGCTTCTTCGTCGTTCCAATAACACCAGGATGAATCACTTTGTAAGAAGCTTGATTTGGATACATAAAGTGGTGGAGAATCACCAGGAAGTTGAATAAATCTCATAGGAGTTGGGATGAAGAAGTTATCCCACTTTCTAATCAGGTGATTCCAGTTTCCCAGTTTGGGAATAGGACAGCTTCTTCGTCGTTCCAATAACACAGGATGAATCACTTTGTAAGAAGCTTGATTTGGATACATAAAGTGGTGGAGAATCACCAGGAAGTTGAATAAATCTCATAGGAGTTGGATGAAGAAGTTATCCCACTTTCTAATCAGGTGATTCCAGTTTCCCAGTTTGGGAATAGGACAGCTTCTTCGTCGTTCCAATCAAACCAGGATGAATCACTTTGTAAGAAGCTTGATTTGGATACATAAAGTGTTGGAGAATCACCAGGAAGTTGAATAAATCTCATAGGAGTTGGGATGAAGAAGTTATCCCACTTTCTAATCAGGTGATTCCAGTTTCCCAGTTTGGGAATAGGACAGCTTCTTCGTCGTTCCAATCAAACCAGGATGAATCACTTTGTAAGAAGCTTGATTTGGATACATAAAGTGGTGGAGAATCACCAGGAAGTTGAATTAATCTCATAGGAGTTGGGATGAAGAAGTTATCCCACTTTCTAATCAGGTGATTCCAGTTTCCCAGTTTGGGAATAGGACAGCTTCTTCGTCGTTCCAATAACACCAGGATGAATCACTTTGTAAAAAGCTTGATTTGGATACATAAAGTGGTGGAGAATCACCAGGAAGTTGAATTAATCTCATAGGAGTTGGGATGAAGAAGTTATCCCACTTTCTAATCAGGTGATTCCAGTTTCCCAGTTTGGGAATAGGACAGCTTCTTCGTCGTTCCAATAACACCAGGATGAATCACTTTGTAAGAAGCTTGATTTGGATACATAAAGTGGTGGAAAATCACCAGGAAGTTGAATTATCTCATAGGAGTTGAGATGAAGAAGTTATCCCACTTTCTAATCAGGTGATTCCAGTTTCCCAGTTTGGGAATAGGACAGCTTCTTCGTCGTTCCAATCAAACCAGGATGAATCACTTTGTAAGAAGCTTGATTTGGATACATAAAGTGTTGGAGAATCACCAGGAAGTTGAATAAATCTCATAGGAGTTGGGATGAAGAAGTTATCCCACTTTCTAATCAGGTGATTCCAGTTTCCCAGTTTGGGAATAGGACAGCTTCTTCGGCGTTCCAATCAAACCAGGATAAATGACTCTGTAAGAAGCTTGATTTGGATACATAAAGTGTAATAACCCTCACGAGCAGATATAATTTTGGTCAAGAAAATTCTTTAAGATCAGTTTGAAGATTGATCGATCAGAATTTAAATAAAAATCGACACGGTGAATTAATCTCGACGGGGCTGTCTTTTGGTCGAAAAACCATCTCTTGATGGTTCTGGTCGAGTGTTAATTATTATCGTTGATTTTTATTCATGCTGGGTGAGTTTATTCAGAGCAGGACGAGATTCGAATGATGAAAAATATTTAGTCGAAACAGTCCGAAAATATCGACAAAACTCTTAAAATTATTTCTGAACAGTCACATGCTTTGCACCTTCTAGCCTACTTGCTTCCTCAGTAATTAGGTCACATGACCTACACCTACTTGCTTGCCTGCTTGCTCATTAGAAGTCACATGCTGGTCACAAGCTACTTGCTTCAGCTGCTTGTAGCTTTCTTCATGGGAAGGAAAAGTTCAGCTGCTTGTGCTGCTTGGTGTGCTGAAGCATGTCACCAGCTGTCTAACCTCATCTTTGTCTTTTGTGGGAGCAAACCCTCATCTGAAGCAACTCCTTATGATATAAAATACCCTCTTCTCTCCTCTGGACGTTCATAACCTGCAAGAAAAACCAGAGAAAAATTCAGAGAGAAAGAGAGAAAGAAGAGAGAAAAATATGTGAGAAAAGATTCATGAAAAATTCAGAAAAATATTCAGAGAAGAGGAGTGAGCATGGACAACTCTTTCTCACCATCCTGTGACTTTAATCAGTGAGTTTTGGAGTGTTTAAGAGCTGAAGATTTGGTGTCCTGAAGTTGAGAATCACCTATGTTCTTCAGCCTTTGATTTTGATCGGTTAATTCGTGGTTAGCTTGAAGAGAGACAACCAGTCAAGTTTAATTAGTTGAGTAAAACCGATGGCCAAGGAGAGTATTCGGATCAGCCGGATCCTTGTGATGGTTCTGAACCGAGAGTGATCCAAAGTGAAGTGTGATTAGCTTGAGCTCGAGTCTAGTCTTCCTTAGCCAATCTCATGGATTTAAAGGTGAGTCTAGATAGATGATGAATGAATTATGAATGAGTATGCATGATTGCATATTGAATATGGTTGATTAATTAAGAATTAATCATGAAATAATTAAGGGATAATCATTGATTAATTAAGGATTAATCATGGATTAATTAAGGAGTAATTATGGTTTGATTGATTAAGTATTATTCCTTGATCTATATTTATATATGAAGTATATATCTAGTTTAAATACTTAAGAATAAGCAAGAATAATTCTTTGAGGTTATCCCGAGCCTTAGTACTTGTTCTCAAGTACTAATCTATAAGTATTCTATTAATAAGTGTGAATCATGTGAAGTCTTATTGTATACTCACTCTCCCGAAAGTCCCGCATTGCCGTGAATTGGTCCTGCGATATGGATCAAGGTCATGAAGACACGATGATGGGGTCGCACCCTGGAGGCCGTGTAACTGCATGCAGCGTTGGATGTTCTATCTTGGAATATCTGATGGAGATGATGGTTATATTTATTCCCCGTTAAGCTCGGTTAGCCTTGGTGGTTTTCCGGGTTTAGCATATATATATATATTAAGAGTATGAGTGATTGGCGGGTATCGTGGAGGTGATGTTTAAGATAGATTCACATGGATGGATTGAGAGGCCTTATATTAATTATGGAATATAATTCCACTGCATTCAAATGGTGTCGATTGCTCGGGATACTATTGATATGTGTTTGGGTGTGGGATTAGACTCACTGAGTAAACTAGTTACTCATGACTCATTTGATATGCAGGTAACCAGTAGGTGGGAGACCTTTACTCTAGGACGGGAAGGAACGGCATTAGCCAGCGGTAGTTTTATTATCCTTGCAAAGTCATTTTGATATATCTTATGAATAAGATTTGTAGACCGAAAACCTCGAGGTTAATTTATAACAAATTTTGTAAGATGATTTTGAATGATATATAAATAATGTTTTTTTTAAAGTACGGGTTCCATATGATATTAGTCCTTGTCCGGACGAACTAACTATCAGGTATTGCTTTCTCGGGTTGAAAAGCCTAGAGTGGTATCCGATAGGAGCGTTGGTGTTCTTTGATTGTTGGTCTAAGGCGATCGGAAGTATTCTGAGAACCTCAGATCGACCATCGAGGAACATCGACCGTGTCATTTCCGGTCATCTATGATCGGGGGTGTCACAAAGGTGGTATCAGAGCATGGTTATACGATGCTAGAATGGGACTTGTTTCAAATGTTTTTCGAGTCAAAATGAGTCGCAAGGATAACTAGGATATGCTGGCTTGTTCCTTCATTTTAGAATAGATAGTCATGGGTAGTTACCTAACCTGATCTTTCATAGCAGAAGCACCAAGACAAGCTTGAATGGATGAACGTACTTACCGATGTTGCTATCATCATGATCAGTTTGCTACCCTCATGGTGGGGTTCACTACCGTCCTGCTAGGAATCAGTAACATGCCTTCCTGCCGTTCTTTGAGTTCTAGTGGGGATGCCAATTCTTTAGAGAGATATATGGGACATAATTGATACATCGAATACATCTCCGGACTCGTGTGTTATCGATGTCAAGGTGGGTGTTGTTTGTGATCCGGTTCAGAGCGATTCGACTACACTTGATCACATAGATGCACTTATTATTCCGGTTTCTCAAGTCTAACCAGCTCATGCTAAGACGTACAAGCACCACAGCCATACAAGCATGATTTCTTAAGCATTTGTTTCAAGCTTAGCGTTGGAGGAAGAGATGGTTTGACTGTATTACAAGATGATGGAAGCACCAGAAGCATTCTGTTTGCAACGGAATATCATGAAGCTTATGATGCAAAGAAGAAGAAGTTGGGACCATAAGATACTGAAGAAGGACTAAACCGTTAGAAGTATACTTTGGCTTGAGGCAGATTTGGGATCCAACACTCAGAGCAGAATATTCACGTGGCCGTTGTTCAGAGAATTACAAGAAGGATTTGGCAGCAAGCTATTTGGAGATGAACGCTATGAGTTGTTGGTCGAGAGTCAAGAATTACTTCAGAGAGTTGAGTTCGAGTTGGACAGATTTCATGAGTTCAGGAAGTAGTATTTTCTACACAAGCATCGAGATACGTGGTCGAGTGAATTGGATTCATCGATTATGGTTTGGAGAATAAGCAAAAGATCATACGAAAAATCTTTGGGAACTTAGCCAAGAATTTTGGAGTAGATAAAAGACCATGGAGTTTCAAAGCTTCGAGGAGATGTTAGAGTATGACGTGAATGTTAAAGAAGCTATTATTGCTGAAGAGGTTAACCAAGTCATGCAGACCGTTTATTTTCCAACCGCTGCAGATCAAAGGTCAGTTTCAAGAAGTGAGTTAAGTAAGTCGTTGGGGATGATTTTGGGTGTACATTTCATCAGATCAAGATCGAGGACCTTGAGCCGTTATGGTTGTGACTAGCAAAGACAGAATGGTCGTGATTGTCAAAGTTTGGGAAATCCTGGAACGTTTGCATCATTCGCGCTTTGGTGGTTCTTGTGAAGAGTTAGGAATTTAGGTTACCCTTCCTCATGAAGTTACCCGATCTACGTTACCTATACCTAAGATAACACTTGTTGAACTAGTCCGATTTTCCTTACCGTTAGTCCACATCCAAGTGTTAGGCTATTTGGGTAGAGCCTACACTTTATAGTTGCCTGGACCGTCAAAACCTCTGAAAGGTCCAATCACAGGTTTGCTTCTTATCCCATTGCGTGTTGTGTGCATTTTAAAAATTTATGAATGATTAAATAAATAAGTGAAGGAGTGATCAAGGTGTCGTATGAGACCTTGCCTATGGACGGAATTTTCCGCCCATATTGTGTTTGATGCGGGAACAACACATAGATGTAGTTCTCGGGTAGTGTCATTGTTTTAGGAAGGATTCACTTTAGTGAATTCAAGTACACTGTTCTTATTCGTGGAAGTACTGGCTGCCATTTAGAGTTATGGTATGCCTTCGTATCCCATCCCCATTCCTTAGTACTTCCATTAGAGCGGTTTGTTTCTATCTAGAGTGAGATTGGCTATCTAGTTATCGAGCTCAATTAGGATGTTGTTGAGGAAGGAAGTCTTTGAGAGAAGACCAGTTACCGTTGGCCTGCAATGGTATTCTACTAAGTGTTGGAGCCTCGCTCATATCAGTCTGGAGAGTTGGGAACCTTTTGGGAAATGGTGAAGTGGCGTATTCCATTATCATCATAATTGGGCGGAGAGAAAATAACAAGAAGCAGAGTATCGAGGACAGTTAGATAACTAGGGAACATGAAGCTATGTTTAAGAAAGTGGAAAATTTGTTGACATCCAAAAGTAACCCGTCAAGTATTCTGGTTGAACCTTGATTCGCTGCAATTGCCTAGGCATCTATCCAAGTGGTTCTAGCCAAATTCAAGTAGCAGTCAGAAGATTTGTTTGGAGAAAGGTTTTGTTCGACTTAGTTATTTTCTGTGGAGTGTACCCATGTCAGTGGTAAAGAAGAAGAACCAGAGTTTGCGGTTATGTTCGAGTATAAAATCAAGGACGTGACCATCAGGGTCAAGTATCAAGTTCTAGAATTGAAGAATGGTTAAGATCGGTTGCAAGGCGTAGTTTTATTCCAAGGACGTTTGATGGACGCTTCACGTTGTAGTAAATATTTCTGCACGGAAATTGGAAGTTAGATCCCTTAGTCAGTAAATGGAACAAGGAGTTGTTGCATATTTACAAAAGATCGCTACTACTACATAATGGTCGTACTCAATTTCAGTTATCGAGATTCGAAGTTCTGTGGATTGGCCGGTTACCATCAGAAGTTTGTTCAAGAGTTAGAAACCATATCCACCAATGAGTTGATCGACTGAGAATGGTGTTACCTTGGAATGGAGTAAAAGTATTGATGAAGTATGAAATTAGTTAGAGGAAGTATCTACGTCTATGCATATCTTAGACTTGCATGAGCCTAACCAGCCATATACTACTACATGGATGTATTATGTGTTGGTCTAGGTGAATGCTAATGCAAGACGATATGGTAATCATTTATGCATCAAGGGAGCTAAGGAAGCATAAGGAAAACTATTTGATGCACAAGTTGGGGTTGGTGGCAGTTCTGTTGCACATCAAATTTAGTGATCATTTCAATATGGGGAAAGGATGCAAGTTTTCACTGATCAAAGAAGCCTAAGGAAGAGCAAATATTGCTGCTTATGCTTTAAGAGGAAGTGATATTAATGATGATATGGAGTAGGATCTCAAGAATCATGAAGCGGAATTGGGAGTGATTTATTTTGCTGCCTTATAAGGAAAGAATAGAGAACCTTCAAGATTGCAAGTAGAAAATCAAGATGGCTTATTCATTCGTATTTGAGGAACTCAGTTGAAGGATGAGAATCTAAGGAATTCATAGAAGGAACTGGGTGAAGAGAATTTCGAAGAATAGTATGAGGACTGTGTCATGTACAAGTTCATAAAGTGGAGATGTGGGAGAAGGAATCCAAATTCAACCTAAAATTAAGCAGATGTGAAGTAAATCCCAAGGAAGATTGAAGAGTGCAAGGAAAAAGGTATAACCATAAGGCATATGGGGATGCTCAAGTTGTTAAGAGATCAGAAGATATATTAACAGAGAAAGTGTGAAGTCATCATACAAGAGTACTTCGTTGGTAAATCAAGTTTGGTATAGGCGGACTTGTTGATTCCTCAGTTACTAGACAGAAGAAGGAAATCAGAAAGTAATAGAACAAGACTTGGATATGCGAAATTTCAGTGAGATTGAGTCGTTCAGAAGTTTTTGAAGAGTATCTCAGATAGATAAGAAGGGTATGGAATACTGTAAGGGAAATCATTTCTGGAATAAGTGTGTTTGTGTGTATTTGAGAGTGGCACCCTTGGTCTGAATCATGTTAGCGTGATTGATCGTGCATGTTCTTGTTTGATTGTTGCACGGTTAATCAAGTTAACATTGACCAGACTGGAGATGTTACATTCACGTATGGCACATCACCTCACGTTCCAAATTTCATGTTGCTGTTATGGGAGAAAGCCAGATAAAAAAGGTTGAGAAGTGATAGTCTATAGATACAAGATTGTTAGAAAAAGTATGCAGACCGCAGTTGACAAGAGTTGTGCAGAGTAAAGAATTTGGTTATCTTGAAAGTGGCTGCTCATAAAAGAAAGGATCGGTTGGGAGAATCAAGGGATCAACCATGAGTTGTTTTGATATGGGCAGATTAAGATAAGGTCAGAGCTAATATCCAGAACTCCTTTCAGAGACTGTTCAGTAAAGAGTGTACAGTTACGTTTTCAGAATTCGGGGACGAATTCTTTTGAGGGGGGAAGAATGTAATAACCCTCACGAGCAGATATAATTTTGGTCAAGAAAATTCTTTAAGATCAGTTTGAAGATTGATCGATCAGAATTTAAATAAAAATCGACACGGTGAATTAATCTCGACGGGGCTGTCTTTTGGTCGAAAAACCATCTCTTGATGGTTCTGGTCGAGTGTTAATTATTATCGTTGATTTTTATTCATGCTGGGTGAGTTTATTCAGAGCAGGACGAGATTCGAATGATGAAAAATATTTAGTCGAAACAGTCCGAAAATATCGACAAAACTCTTAAAATTATTTCTGAACAGTCACATGCTTTGCACCTTCTAGCCTACTTGCTTCCTCAGTAATTAGGTCACATGACCTACACCTACTTGCTTGCCTGCTTGCTCATTAGAAGTCACATGCTGGTCACAAGCTACTTGCTTCAGCTGCTTGTAGCTTTCTTCATGGGAAGGAAAAGTTCAGCTGCTTGTGCTGCTTGGTGTGCTGAAGCATGTCACCAGCTGTCTAACCTCATCTTTGTCTTTTGTGGGAGCAAACCCTCATCTGAAGCAACTCCTTATGATATAAAATACCCTCTTCTCTCCTCTGGACGTTCATAACCTGCAAGAAAAACCAGAGAAAAATTCAGAGAGAAAGAGAGAAAGAAGAGAGAAAAATCTGTGAGAAAAGATTCATGAAAAATTCAGAAAAATATTCAGAGAAGAGGAGTGAGCATGGACAACTCTTTCTCACCATCCTGTGACTTTAATCAGTGAGTTTTGGAGTGTTTAAGAGCTGAAGATTTGGTGTCCTGAAGTTGAGAATCACCTATGTTCTTCAGCCTTTGATTTTGATCGGTTAATTCGTGGTTAGCTTGAAGAGAGACAACCAGTCAAGTTTAATTAGTTGAGTAAAACCGATGGCCAAGGAGAGTATTCGGATCAGCCGGATCCTTGTGATGGTTCTGAACCGAGAGTGATCCAAAGTGAAGTGTGATTAGCTTGAGCTCGAGTCTAGTCTTCCTTAACCAATCTCATGGATTTAAAGGTGAGTCTAGATAGATGATGAATGAATTATGAATGAGTATGCATGATTGCATATTGAATATGGTTGATTAATTAAGAATTAATCATGAAATAATTAAGGAATAATCATTGATTAATTAAGGATTAATCATGGATTAATTAAGGAGTAATTATGGTTTGATTGATTAAGTATTATTCCTTAATCTATATTTATATATGAAGTATATATCTAGTTTAAATACTTAAGAATAAGCAAGAATAATTCTTTGAGGTTATCCCGAGCCTTAGTACTTGTTCTCAAGTACTAATCTATAAGTATTCTATTAATAAGTGTGAATCATGTGAAGTCTTATTGTATACTCACTCTCCCGAAAGTCCCGCATTGCCGTGAATTGGTCCTGCGATATGGATCAAGGTCATGAAGACACGATGATGGGGTCGCACCCTGGAGGCCGTGTAACTGCATGCAGCGTTGGATGTTCTATCTTGGAATATCTGATGGAGATGATGGTTATATTTATTCCCCGTTAAGCTCGGTTAGCCTTGGTGGTTTTCCGGGTTTAGCATATATATATATATATTAAGAGTATGAGTGATTGGCGGGTATCGTGGAGGTGATGTTTAAGATAGATTCACATGGATGGATTGAGAGGCCTTATATTAATTATGGAATATAATTCCACTGCATTCAAATGGTGTCGATTGCTCGGGATACTATTGATATGTGTTTGGGTGTGGGATTAGACTCACTGAGTAAACTAGTTACTCATGACTCATTTGATATGCAGGTAACCAGTAGGTGGGAGACCTTTACTCTAGGACGGGAAGGAACGGCATTAGCCAGCGGTAGTTTTATTATCCTTGCAAAGTCATTTTGATATATCTTATGAATAAGATTTGTAGACCGAAAACCTCGAGGTTAATTTATAACAAATTTTGTAAGATGATTTTGAATGATATATAAATAATGTTTTTTTTAAAGTACGGGTTCCATATGATATTAGTCCTTGTCTGGACGAACTAACTATCAGGTATTGCTTTCTCGGGTTGAAAAGCCTAGAGTGGTATCCGATAGGAGCGTTGGTGTTCTTTGATTGTTGGTCTAAGGCGATCGGAAGTATTCTGAGAACCTCAGATCGACCATCGAGGAACATCGACCGTGTCATTTCCGGTCATCTATGATCGGGGGTGTCACATAAAGTGTTGGAGAATCACCAGGAAGTTGAATAAATCTCATAAGAGTTGGGATGAAGAAGTTATCCCACTTTCTAATAAGGTGATTCCAGTTTCCCAGTTTGGGAATAGGAAAGCTTCTTCGTCGTTCCAATCAAACCCGGATGAATCACTTTGCAAGAAGCTTGATTTGGATACATAAAGTGTTGGAGAATCACCAGGAAGTTGAATAATCTCATAAGAGTTGGGATGAAGAAGTTATCCACTTTTAATCAGGTGATTCCAGTTTCCCGTTTTGGGAATAGACAGCTTCTTCGGCGTTCCAATCAAACCAGGATAAATGACTCTGTAAGAAGCTTGATTTGGATACATAAAGTGGTGGAGAATCACCAGGAAGTTGAATTAATCTCATAGGAGTTGAGATGAAGAAGTTATCCCACTTTCTAATCAGGTGATTCCAGTTTCCCAGTTTGGGAATAGGACAGCTTCTTCGTCGTTCCAATAACACCAGGATGAATCACTTTGTAAAAAGCTTGATTTGGATACATAAAGTGGTGGAGAATCACCAGGAAGGTAATTAATCTCATAGGAGTTGGGATGAAGAAGTCTCCAACTTTCTAATCAGGTGATCCAGTTTCCCAGTTTGGGAATAGGACAGCTTCTTCTTCGTCGTTCCAATAACACCAGGATGAATCACTCACTTTGTAAGAAACTTGATTGGATACATAAAGTGGTGGAAAATCACCAGGAAGTTGAATTAATCTCATAGGTTTGGGATGAAAGAAGTTATCCCACTTTCTAATCAGGTGATTCCAGTTTCCCCGTTTGGGAATAGACAGCTTCTTCGTCGTTCCAATCAAACCAGGATGAATCACTTTGTAAGAAGCTTGATTTGGATACATAAAGTGTTGGAGAATCACCAGGAAGTTGAATAAATCTCATAGGAGTTGGGATGAAGAAGTTATCCCACTTTCTAATCAGGTGATTCCAGTTTCCCAGTTTGGAATAGGACAGCTTCTTCGTCGTTCCAATCAAACCAGGATAAATGACTCTGTAGAAGCTTGATTTGGATACATAAGTGTTGGAGAATCCCAGGAAGTTGAATAAATCTCATAGGAGTTGGGATGAAAGAAGTTATCCCACTTTCTAATCAGGTGATTCCAGTTTTCCCAGTTTGGGAATAGGACAGCTTCTTCGTCGTTCCAATCAAACCAGGATGAATCACTTTGTAAGAAGCTTGATTTGGATACATAAAGTGTGGAGAATCACCAGGAGTTGAATAAATCTCATAGGAGTTGGGATGAAGAAGTTATCCCACTTTCTAATCAGGTGATTCCAGTTTCCCAGTTTGGGAATAGGACAGCTTCTTCGTCGTTCCAATCAACCAGGATGAATCACTTTGTGAAGCTTGATTTGGATACATAAAGTGGTGGAGAATCACCAGGAAGTTGAATTAATCTCATAGGAGTTGGGATGAAGAAGTTATCCCACTTTCTAATCAGGTGATTCCAGTTTCCCAGTTTGGGAATAGGACAGCTTCTTCGTCGTTCCAATAACACCAGATAATCACTTTGTAAAAGCTTGATTTGGATACATAAAGTGGTGGAGAATCACCAGGAAGTTGAATAATCTCATAGGAGTTGGGATGAAGAAGTTATCCCACTTTCTAATCAGGTGATTCCAGTTTCCCAGTTTGGGAATAGGACAGCTTCTTCGTCGTTCCATTAACACCAGATGAATCACTTTGTAAGAAGCTTGATTTGGATACATAAAGTGGTGGAAATCACCAGAAGTTGAATTAATCTCATAGGAGTTGAGATGAAGAAGTTATCCCACTTTCTAATCAGGTGATTCCAGTTTCCCAGTTTGGGAATAGGACAGCTTCTTCGTCGTTCCAATCAACCAGGATGAATCACTTTCAAGAAGCTTGATTTGATACATAAAGTGTTGGAGAATCACCAGGAAGTTGAATAAATCTCATAGGAGTTGGGATGAAGAAGTTATCCCACTTTCTAATCAGGTGATTCCAGTTTCCCAGTTTGGGAATAGGACAGCTTCTTCGTCGTTCCAATCAAACCAGGATAATCACTTTGTAAGAAGCTTGATTTGGATACATAAGTGTGGAGAATCACCAGAAGTTGAAAAATCTCATAGGAGTTGGGATGAAGAAGTTATCCCACTTTCTAATCAGGTGATTCCAGTTTCCCAGTTTGGGAATAGACAGCTTCTTCTTCGTTCCAATACACCAGGATGAATCACTTTGTAAGAAGCTTGATTTGGATACATAAAGTGTTGGAGAATCACCAGGAAGTTGAATAAATCTCATAGGAGTTGGGATGAAGAAGTTATCCCACTTTCTAATCAGGTGATTCCAGTTCCCAGTTTGGGAATAGGACAGCTTCTTCGGCGTTCCAATCAAACCAGGATGAATCACTTGTAAGAAGCTTGATTTGGATACATAAAGTGGTGGAGAATCACCAGAAAGTTGAAAAATCTCATAGGAGTTGGGATGAAGAAGTTATCCCACTTTCTAATCAGGTGATTCCAGTTTCCCAGTTTGGGAATAGGACAGCTTCTTCGTCGTTCCAATACACCAGGATGAATCACTTGTAAAAAGCTTGATTTGGATACATAAAGTGGTGGAGAATCACCAGGAGTTGAATTAATCTCATAGGAGTTGGGATAAGAAGTTATCCAACTTTCTAATCAGGTGATTCCAGTTTCCCAGTTTGGGAATAGGACAGCTTCTTCGTCGTCCAATAACACCATGATAATCACTTTGTAAGAAGCTTGATTTGGATACATAAAGTGGTGGAGAATCACCAGGAAGTGAAATTAATCTCATAGGAGTTGAGATGAAGAAATTATCCCACTTTCTAATCAGGTGATTCCAGTTTTCCCAGTTTGGGAATAGGACAGCTTCTTCGTCGTTCCAATCATACCAGGATGAATCACTTTGCAAGAAGCTTGATTTGGATACATAAAGTGTTGGAGAATCACAGGAGTTGAATAAATCTCATAGGAGTTGGGATGAGAAGTTATCCCACTTTCTAATCAGGTGATTCCAGTTTCCCAGTTTGGGAATAGGACAGCTTCTTCGGCGTTCCAATCAAACCAGGATAATCACTATTAAGAAGCTTGATTTGGATACATAAAGTGTTGGAGAATCACCAGGAAGTTGAATAAATCTCATAGAGTTGGGATGAAGAAGTTATCCCACTTTCTAATCAGGTGATTCCAGTTCCCAGTTTGGGAATAGGACAGTTCTTCGCGTTCCAATCAACCAGGATGAATCACTCTGTAAGAAGCTTGATTTGGATACATAAAGTGTTGAGAATCACCAGGATGAATAATCTCATAGGAGTTGGGATGAAGAAGTTATCCCTTTCAATCAGGTGATTCCAGTTTCCCAGTTTGGGAAATAGACAGCTTCCTTCGTCGTTCCAATCAAACCAGGATGAATCACTCTGTAAGAAGCTTGATTTGGATACATAAAGTGTTGGAGAATCACCAGGAAGTTGAATAAATCTCATAGGAGTTGGGATGAAGAAGTTATCCCTTTCTAATCAGGTGATTCCAGTTTCCCAGTTTGGGAATAGGACAGCTTCTTCGTCGTTCCATCAAACCAGGATGATCACTTTGTAAGAAGCTTGATTTGGATACTAAAGTGGTGGAGAACACCAGAAGTTAAATAATCTCATAGGAGTTGGGATGAAGAAGTTATCCCACTTTCTAATATCAGGTGATTCCGTTTCCCAGTTTGGGAATAGGACAGCTTCTTCGTCGTTCCAATAACACCAGGATGAATCACTTTGTAAAAACTTGATTTGGATACATAAGTGGTGGAGAATCACCAGAAGTTGAATAATCTCATAGGAGTTGGGATGAAGAAGTTTATCCCACTTTCTAATCAGGTGATTCCAGTTTCCCAGTTTGGGAATAGGACAGCTTCTCTTCGTCGTTCCAATAACACCAGGATGAATCACTTGTAAGAAGCTTGATTTGGATACATAAAGTGGTGAGAAACCCGAAGTTGAATAAATCTCATAGGAGTTAGGATGAAGAAGTTATCCCACTTTCTAATCAGGTGATTCCAGTTTTCCCAGTTTGGGAATAGGACAGCTTCTTCGTCTTTCCAATACACCAGGATGAATCACTCTGTAAGAAGCTTGATTTGGATACATAAAGTGGTGGAGAATCACCAGAAGTTTAATTAATCTCATAGGAGTTGGGATGAAGAAGTTATCCCCACTTTCTAATCAGGTGATTCCAGTTTCCCAGTTTGGGAATAGACAGCTTCTTCGTCGTTCCAATACCCAGGATGAATCACTTTGTAAGAAGCTTGATTTTGGATACATAAAGTGGTGGAGAATCACCAGGAAGTTGAATTAATCTCATAGGAGTTGGGATGAAGAAGTTATCCCACTTTCTAATCAGGTGATTCCAGTTTCCCAGTTTGGGATAGACAGCTTCTTCGTCGTTCCAATAACACCAGGATGAATCACTTTGTAAGAAGCTTGATTTGGATACATAAAGTGGTGGAGAATCACCAGGAATTGAATAATCTCATAGGAGTTTTTGATGAAAGTTATCCCACTTTCTAATCAGTGATTCCAGTTTCCCAGTTGGGGAATAGGACAGCTTCTTCGGGCGTTCCAATCAAACCAGGATGAATCACTTTGTAAGAACTTGATTTGGATACATAAAGTGGGGAGAACACCAGGAAGTTGAATAATCTCATAGGAGTTGAGATGAAGAATTATCCCACTTTCTAATCAGGTGATTCAGTTTCCCATTTGGGAATAGGACAGCTTCTTCGTCATTCCAATCAAACCAGGATGAATCACTTTGCAAGAAGCTTTGATTTGGATACATAAAGTGTTGGAGAATCACCAGGAAGTTGAATAAATCTCATAGGAGTTGGGATGAAGAAGTTTATCCCACTTTCCTAATCAGGTGATTCCAGTTTCCCAGTTTTGGGAATAGGACAGCTTCTTCGGCGTTCCAATCAAAACCAGGATGAATCACTCTGTAAGAAGCTTGATTTGGATACATAAAGTGTGGAGAATCACCAGGAAGTTGAATTAATCTCATAGGAGTTGGATGAAGAGTTATCCCCTTTCTAATCAGGTGCTTCCAGTTTCCCAGTTTGGGAATAGGACAGCTTCTTCGTCGTTCCCAATACACCAGGATGAATCACTTTGTAAAAAGCTTGATTTGGATACATAAGTGGTGGAGAATCACAGGAAGTTTGAATTAATCTCATAGGGTTGGGATGAAGAAG
>NW_026016326.1:0-62497 GCF_020379485.1 Brassica napus
AGTGGTTTGAGATGAGCTGAGGAATATGAGGAGAGTTGTTCAGGGTTGAAGAGGTTGTGATGTGGAGAAGAGGAGAAGGATTGGCCTTAGGGAGAACCGTCCGTACCGGTCCGTACAGGTCCGTACCATGGCCGTACGGCCGTACAGACGGTATCGACCAAGCGGTAAAGAAATGTTACCGCGAGAAGAAGTTCACGGTCTGATCATGTTTTGCCTTGACCAAAGAAGGCATATGACCGTTTATGGATAGAGGAAGAGCGTCTCTACAGGCTGGCACAGGCTGGAAGGATAAGGTTCACTTTTAGCATAGTGACCACGCGTGTGGAGAGGCTCATTGGTCCGGTTCAAATTAAAGGCTCCCTTAGACTTGACCTCACATGCTTAGTCTCTTCTTAAACCCTAGTATCACCTCCTATATATTGTAAACACTCTCTCATTAATAAATTATGCGAGTTATGTTACTCTCTCTCTAGTCTCTCTCTCTTGTTCATCATGGATCATACTTAATCTCCCCATTTCTCTCACAATCTCTTCTAAACTTCTCTTAATCTCTTACCAAATCTCTCTTAATCTCTCAATACCTATTCTACTCTCTAATCTCATATGGTATCAGAGCCAGGTTGGCTTTGGTATTGAGAGATCCTTGTTCCTTTCTTTACATTTGCGAGTTTGTTCTTGTGTGTTAAAGAAGAGGAGATGGAGACGACCAACTTTAGCAAACTGGTGACGGTTCCGGTTGCACTGAAGGGAGGCTCGAACTACTTGATGTGGTCCCAGTTGGTGAGGACTACCATTGGAAGGCTAGGGTTGTGGAACCACATCACAGATGATGGTCCGGAGCCAGTGGCCAAAGAAGATGAAGAAGAAGGCGACGGGAAGACTCTTGCGGTAGCTGAAGCAAAGAGATGGGTCCAAGAGGATTTGATGGTGCTGTCTGTGCTCCATGCCTCCCTGGAGCTCCCCATACTTGAAGCTTACGTGCACTTTGAGACTCCTAAGCGCCTTTGGGACATGCTCCATAAGAGGTATGGAAACAAGTCCAACATAAGCCGGGTGTTTGATCTGAAGCAAACCATCAGTGTCTTGAGGCAAGATGGAGAAGATCTCACCAAGCACATGGGGAAGTTTGGAGCTTTGTGGTCCGAACTTGAGAGTCTTAGACCCAACACAACTGATGAGGAATCGCTCATTGAGAGGAGAGAGCAAGATCAGGTGTTTGGGCTATTGATGACTCTAGATGAAAGCTACCAGGATGTGATCAAGCATATCCTGAGATCACCTACTCTCCCATCCATGGAGGAGGTATGCGCTCAACTTCAGAAGGAGGAAGGCTCTCTTGGGTTGTTTGGAGGCAAGAAGGGAATGTCCACGGCTCATAAAGCAGAAGAGGCGCAAGCAAACAAGGCAGCGTACCGTGGAGATGGAAGGAAGTATGAGAAGTATGAGGGAAGCTGTGAGCATTGCAAGCGGCAGGGGCATAAGAAGAGTCAGTGCTGGATCCTACATCCACACCTCAGGCCTAGCAAGTTCAACAAGGATAGAGAAGCTAAGGCTCACCTTTCTGCTGAAGCAAGTGGTGCCGGCTCATCAGGGGCTAGTCCAAATGTCAAGGCGGGTGAAAGTGAAGGCAGAGCTCTAACTTCTCAGGAGGTGATCACCAAGGCTGACTTTGAGGCTTTCATCCGAGCCCTCAAGGAGTCTGGTAAAATGCTAGGCAACACTCTTGGATACTCATACTCTGCTCATACATTACCTAGTATCTCTGATAAACTGTTAGACATTTTTAAAATCTCATGTACTGCCACTGCTCATACTAGCATAACTGATAGATTGTTAGGAGTAGTTAAGAGCCTGAAAGCTGAAAATGAAACATCTAGAACCAAGACTGCTAGGAGCTTGCATAAACCATTGATAATTGACTCTGGTGCATCTCATCACATGATTAGTGATAACAATCTGATAAAAGACATAGAACCTGCCCTTGGACATGTTATGATTGCAAATGGAGATAGAATTCCCATTAGGGGCATTGGTAAACTGAACTTGTTTAATAAGGATTCAAAAGCTTTTTACATGCCTGAGTTCACCTCTAATCTTTTATCAGTTAAGAAATGCACTACTGATCTTCAATGCAATGTTATTTTCAGTCCTAATGATGTTAAGTTTCAGGATATTAAGAGCAGTAAGTTGATTGGGCAAGGAGCAACCAAGGGGGATCTTTACATGATTGAAGACCTTGCACCTATTTCTAGTTCTTGTTTCTCGTTTAGTTCTGTTTCTTCCTTAAGTACTGATGCTCTGTGGCATGCTAGGCTAGGACATCCACATGTTAGGGCCTTAAGCATTATGTTACCAGGTGTCATGTTTAAAAATAATGATTGTGAGGCATGTATTTTGGGCAAACATTGTAAGACTGTTTTTCAGAGATCATCTACTCTTTATGCAAACTGCTTTGATTTAATTCACTCTGATGTTTGGACGGCACCTTGCTTATCTAGGGATGATTACAAGTATTATGTCACATTCATTGATGAAAAATCCAAATACACCTGGTTAACATTGATTAAAACTAAAGATAGGGTCCTTGATGCATTTAAAAATTTTCAAGCCTATGTGACTAACCAATATCATGCCAAGATTAAGATTTTCAGGTCTGATAATGGTGGGGAGTATACTGGGCATGCATTTCGTGATCACCTTGCTCAACATGGGATTCTTCACCAGACTAGCTGCCCATACACTCCACAGCAGAATGGAGTTGCGGAAAGGAAGAACAGACATCTCATGGAGGTGTCCCGGTCCATGATGTTCCACAAAGGGGTTCCCAAGAGGTATTGGAGTGATGCTGTGATGACTGCGTGCTACCTGATCAACAGGATACCAACCAGGATCTTGGCAGATCAATCTCCATTTGAGGTACTCAACAAGAGCAGGCCAGTCTTGGATCACCTGAGGACCTTTGGATGCGTGTGTTATGTTCTTGTACCAGGCGAGCAGAGAAACAAACTAGAAGCAAAGAGCACCAAGGCTATGATGATTGGGTATTCCACTTCACAGAAGGGATACAAATGCTATGATCCTACAGCTAGGAGAGTCCTAGTGTCAAGGGATGTCAGATTCATGGAAGACAAAGGATACTATGATGAGCAGACATGGGAAGACTTGGAGGATCTCTCCCAGCCATCAGAAAGAGCTGCTTGCTTGAGAAACATCCTAGAGGGGCTCGGAATTGGAGTGTCCCAGGATCAGAGTAGGCGTCCAGAACCTACTCCAGCTGCAGCAGAAGAACCATCCCACTTTGCACATGAGGGGGGAAGTGAATCAGTATCTGAACTAGAGGACCAAGGCTTAGAAGAGGCCGGTGAGCTAGGAAACAGAGGAACTGATTCTCCTGTCCAAAGTGGAGAAGGATCAGCAAGGGGAGAACTGAATGAAGAAGATCAGAGACAAGGAGAGGCTAGAGCTGAAGCTGAAGAACAGACTGAAGCAGTGACTCCACAAGTAGAAGAAGAACAAGAGATGGCACAAGAAGGGCCAGTGTTGAGAAGGAGTACAAGGCTGAGGAAGGATCCTTCCAGTTGGGTAAACACGAGAGTGTACTACAATGCCCAAGCTGTGAAGCATCCTACTCAGGCTGTGTGTTCCTTTGCTCAATATCCAGAAGCACATTGTGCATTTATGGTAAACTTAGATAAGAATCACATTCCAAGAAGCTATGAAGAGGCAATGGAAGATAAGGAATGGAAGGAATCAGTAGGAGCTGAGGCAGGAGCTATGATAAAGAATGACACATGGTATGAGAGTGAACTACCAAAAGGGAAGAAGGCTGTGTCTAGTAGATGGATCTTTACAGTCAAGTACAAGGCTGATGGGTCGATTGAGAGGAAGAAGACTAGACTGGTAGCAAGAGGGTTCACTCAGACTTATGGAGAAGACTACATTGATACATTTGCTCCAGTTGCAAAGCTACACACCATTCGAATAGTCCTATCAGTGGCTACTAACCTTGGGTGGGATCTTTGGCAGATGGATGTTAAGAATGCATTTCTCCAAGGAGAGTTAGAAGATGAAGTTTACATGCTACCACCTCCGGGCCTAGAAGGGATGGTGAAACCAGGGAATGTGCTGAGACTGAAGAAGGCCATCTATGGGTTGAAGCAATCACCAAGGGCATGGTATCACAAGCTGAGCACAACTCTAAATGGAAGAGGTTTCAGGAAATCAGAGCTTGATCACACTCTCTTCACTCTTACGACACCTGCTGGCATTGTTGTGCTTCTTGTATATGTGGATGACATAGTTATCACAGGCAGTGATAAGGTTGAAATCAAGGAGACCAAGGAGTTTCTGAAATCTGTGTTTGACATCAAAGACTTGGGAGAAATGAAGTACTTCCTTGGAATTGAGCTGTGCAGATCAGAAGAAGGGTTGTTCATCTCACAAAGGAAGTATATCTTGGATCTATTGAAGGAGGCTGGTGCGTATGGTGGAAAGACAGCCAAGATGCCCATGGAGGATGGGTATAAAGCTCCACGTGAGGGGGAGCTAGAAGATAGTAAGCTATTTCATGATCCAAAGCTATACAGGAAGCTTGTGGGGAAGCTGATCTATCTAACCATCACTAGGCCAGACATCTGTTTTGCTGTGAACCAAGTGAGTCAGCATATGCAAGCTCCAAGAGAGCATCACTGGCGCATGGTAGAAAGAGTTCTCATGTATCTGAATGGAACTCAAGGGCTTGGTATATGGATGGGTTGTAACGGGAGTACTGAAGCAGTGGGATATTGTGATGCAGATTGGGCTGGAGACAGAACAGATAGAAGATCTACAACCGGCTATTGCACATTCATTGGTGGAAACATGGTTACTTGGAAGAGTAAGAAGCAGAAGGTGGTGTCATGCTCAAGTGCCGAGGCTGAGTATAGAGCAATGCTAAAGCTCACAAATGAGTTGGTATGGATTAAAGGAATACTGAAGCACTTGGAGATTGAGCAAGCAACACCAATGACCATGCACTGTGACAATCAAGCAGCCATTCACATAGCCACAAACTCGGTGTTCCATGAAAGAACTAAGCACATTGAAGTGGACTGTCATAAAGTGAGGCAGATGATAGTCTTGGGAGTAATACTGCCGTGCTACACAAGGAGTGAGGATCAGTTGGCAGATGTATTCACTAAGGCGGCTAGGCAAAAGACAATGGAGTCAATTCACATAAGGTTGGGACTCCTTGATCTTTCGCCTAAGGGCTGATCTATACACTCTCCTGATCATGAGGTCCTTACTCTTTTTCCCTCATCAGAGTTTTGTCCCAATGGGTTTTCTTTGATGAGGTTTTTAATGAGGAGGAGCTCATGATCCTTCCAAGCTTGACTTGTTCCACATGGTCAAGCTTGAGGGGGAGTGTTGAGATGAGCTGAGGAATATGAGGAGAGTTGTTCAGGGTTGAAGAGGTTGTGATGTGGAGAAGAGGAGAAGGATTGGCCTTAGGGAGAACCGTCCGTACCGGTCCGTACAGGTCCGTACCATGGCCGTACGGCCGTACAGACGGTATCGACCAAGCGGTAAAGAAATGTTACCGCGAGAAGAAGTTCACGGTCTGATCATGTTTTGCCTTGACCAAAGAAGGCATATGACCGTTTATGGATAGAGGAAGAGCGTCTCTACAGGCTGGCACAGGCTGGAAGGATAAGGTTCACTTTTAGCATAGTGACCACGCGTGTGGAGAGGCTCATTGGTCCGGTTCAAATTAAAGGCTCCCTTAGACTTGACCTCACATGCTTAGTCTCTTCTTAAACCCTAGTATCACCTCCTATATATTGTAAACACTCTCTCATTAATAAAGTATGCGAGTTATGTTACTCTCTCTCTAGTCTCTCTCTCTTGTTCATCATGGATCATACTTAATCTCCCCATTTCTCTCACAATCTCTTCTAAACCTCTCTTAATCTCTTACCAAATCTCTCTTAATCTCTCAATACCTATTCTACTCTCTAATCTCATAGATTCATCCTGGTTTGATTAGAATGACAAAGAAGCTGTCATATTCCCAAACAGGAAAACTGGGATCACCTGATTTGAAAATGAGATAGCTTCTTCATCCTACTCCTATGAGATTTATTCAGCTTCCTGGTGATTCTCCACTACTTTATGTATCAAATCAAGCTTCTTACATCGCGATTCATCCTGGTTTGATTAGAATGACAAAGAAGCTGTCATTTCCCAAACAGGAAAACTGGGATCACCTGATTTGAAAGTGGGATAGCTTCTTCATCCTAACTCCTATGAGATTTATTCAGCTTCCTGGTGATTCTCCACTACTTTATGTATCAAATCAAGCTTCTTACATCGCGATTCATCCTGGTTTGATTAGAATGACAAAGAAGCTGTCATATTCCCAAACAGGAAAACTGGGATCACCTGATTTGAAAGTGGGATAGCTTCTTCATCCTAACTCCTATGAGATTTATTCACTTCCTGGTGATTCTCCACTACTTTATGTATCAAAATCAAGCTTCTTACATCGCGATTCATCCTGGTTTGATTAGAATGACAAAGAAGCTGTCATATTCCCAACAGGAAAACTGGGATCACCTGATTTGAAAGTGGGATAGCTTCTTCATCCTAACTCCTATGAGATTTATTCGCTTCCTGGTGATTCTCCACTACTTTATGTATCAAAATCAAGCTTCTTACATCGCGATTCATCCTGGTTTGATTAGAATGACAAAGAAGCTGTCATATTCCCAAACAGAAAACTGGATCACCTGATTTGAAAGTGGGATAGCTTCTTCATCCTAACTCCTATGAGATTTATTCAGCTTCCTGGTGATTCTCCACTACTTTATGTATCAAATCAAGCTTCTTACATCGCGATTCATCCTGGTTTGATTAGAATGACAAAGAAGCTGTCATATTCCCAAAGGAAAACTGGGATCACCTGATTTGAAAGTGGGATAGCTTCTTCATCCTAACTCCTATGAGATTTATTCAGCTTCCTGGTGATTCTCCACTACTTTATGTATCAAAATCAAGCTTCTTACATCGCGATTCATCCTGGTTTGATTAGAATGACAAAGAAGCTGTCATATTCCCAAACAGGAAAACTGGGATCACCTGATTTGAAAGTGGGATAGCTTCTTCATCCTAACTCCTATGAGATTTATTCAGCTTCCTGGTGATTCTCCACTACTTTATGTATCAAAATCAAGCTTCTTACATCGCGATTCATCCTGGTTTGATTAGAATGACAAAGAAGCTGTCATATTCCCAAACAGGAAAACTGGGATCACCTGATTTGAAAGTGGGATAGCTTCTTCATCCTAACTCCTATGAGATTTATTCAGCTTCCTGGTGATTCTCCACTACTTTATGTATCAAAATCAAGCTTCTTACATCGCGATTCATCCTGGTTTGATTAGAATGACAAAGAAGCTGTCATATTCCCAAACAGGAAAACTGGGATCACCTGATTTGAAAGTGGGATAGCTTCTTCATCCTAACTCCTATGAGATTTATTCAGCTTCCTGGTGATTCTCCACTACTTTATGTATCAAAATCAAGCTTCTTACATCGCGATTCATCCTGGTTTGATTAGAATGACAAAGAAGCTGTCATATTCCCAAACAGGAAAACTGGGATCACCTGATTTGAAAGTGGGATAGCTTCTTCATCCTAACTCCTATGAGATTTATTCACTTCCTGGTGATTCTCCACTACTTTATGTATCAAAATCAAGCTTCTTACATCGCGATTCATCCTGGTTTGATTAGAATGACAAAGAAGCTGTCATATTCCCAAACAGGAAAACTGGGATCACCTGATTTGAAAGTGGGATAGCTTCTTCATCCTAACTCCTATGAGATTTATTCAGCTTCCTGGTGATTCTCCACTACTTTATGTATCAAAATCAAGCTTCTTACATCGCGATTCATCCTGGTTTGATTAGAATGACAAAGAAGCTGTCATATTCCCAAACAGGAAAACTGGGATCACCTGATTTGAAAGTGGGATAGCTTCTTCATCCTAACTCCTATGAGATTTATTCAGCTTCCTGGTGATTCTCCACTACTTTATGTATCAAAATCAAGCTTCTTACATCGCGATTCATCCTGGTTTGATTAGAATGACAAAGAAGCTGTCATATTCCCAAACAGGAAAACTGGGATCACCTGATTTGAAAGTGGGATAGCTTCTTCATCCTAACTCCTATGAGATTTATTCAGCTTCCTGGTGATTCTCCACTACTTTATGTATCAAAATCAAGCTTCTTACATCGCGATTCATCCTGGTTTGATTAGAATGACAAAGAAGCTGTCATATTCCCAAACAGGAAAACTGGGATCACCTGATTTGAAAGTGGGATAGCTTCTTCATCCTAACTCCTATGAGATTTATTCAGCTTCCTGGTGATTCTCCACTACTTTATGTATCAAAATCAAGCTTCTTACATCGCGATTCATCCTGGTTTGATTAGAATGACAAAGAAGCTGTCATATTCCCAAACAGGAAAACTGGGATCACCTGATTTGAAAGTGGGATAGCTTCTTCATCCTAACTCCTATGAGATTTATTCAGCTTCCTGGTGATTCTCCACTACTTTATGTATCAAAATCAAGCTTCTTACATCGCGATTCATCCTGGTTTGATTAGAATGACAAAGAAGCTGTCATATTCCCAAACAGGAAAACTGGGATCACCTGATTTGAAAGTGGGATAGCTTCTTCATCCTAACTCCTATGAGATTTATTCAGCTTCCTGGTGATTCTCCACTACTTTATGTATCAAAATCAAGCTTCTTACATCGCGATTCATCCTGGTTTGATTAGAATGACAAAGAAGCTGTCATATTCCCAAACAGGAAAACTGGGATCACCTGATTTGAAAGTGGGATAGCTTCTTCATCCTAACTCCTATGAGATTTATTCAGCTTCCTGGTGATTCTCCACTACTTTATGTATCAAAATCAAGCTTCTTACATCGCGATTCATCCTGGTTTGATTAGAATGACAAAGAAGCTGTCATATTCCCAAACAGGAAAACTGGGATCACCTGATTTGAAAGTGGGATAGCTTCTTCATCCTAACTCCTATGAGATTTATTCAGCTTCCTGGTGATTCTCCACTACTTTATGTATCAAAATCAAGCTTCTTACATCGCGATTCATCCTGGTTTGATTAGAATGACAAAGAAGCTGTCATATTCCCAAACAGGAAAACTGGGATCACCTGATTTGAAAGTGGGATAGCTTCTTCATCCTAACTCCTATGAGATTTATTCAGCTTCCTGGTGATTCTCCACTACTTTATGTATCAAAATCAAGCTTCTTACATCGCGATTCATCCTGGTTTGATTAGAATGACAAAGAAGCTGTCATATTCCCAAACAGGAAAACTGGGATCACCTGATTTGAAAGTGGGATAGCTTCTTCATCCTAACTCCTATGAGATTTATTCAGCTTCCTGGTGATTCTCCACTACTTTATGTATCAAAATCAAGCTTCTTACATCGCGATTCATCCTGGTTTGATTAGAATGACAAAGAAGCTGTCATATTCCCAAACAGGAAAACTGGGATCACCTGATTTGAAAGTGGGATAGCTTCTTCATCCTAACTCCTATGAGATTTATTCAGCTTCCTGGTGATTCTCCACTACTTTATGTATCAAAATCAAGCTTCTTACATCGCGATTCATCCTGGTTTGATTAGAATGACAAAGAAGCTGTCATATTCCCAAACAGGAAAACTGGGATCACCTGATTTGAAAGTGGGATAGCTTCTTCATCCTAACTCCTATGAGATTTATTCAGCTTCCTGGTGATTCTCCACTACTTTATGTATCAAAATCAAGCTTCTTACATCGCGATTCATCCTGGTTTGATTAGAATGACAAAGAAGCTGTCATATTCCCAAACAGGAAAACTGGGATCACCTGATTTGAAAGTGGGATAGCTTCTTCATCCTAACTCCTATGAGATTTATTCACTTCCTGGTGATTCTCCACTACTTTATGTATCAAAATCAAGCTTCTTACATCGCGATTCATCCTGGTTTGATTAGAATGACAAAGAAGCTGTCATATTCCCAAACAGGAAAACTGGGATCACCTGATTTGAAAGTGGGATAGCTTCTTCATCCTAACTCCTATGAGATTTATTCAGCTTCCTGGTGATTCTCCACTACTTTATGTATCAAAATCAAGCTTCTTACATCGCGATTCATCCTGGTTTGATTAGAATGACAAAGAAGCTGTCATATTCCCAAACAGGAAAACTGGGATCACCTGATTTGAAAGTGGGATAGCTTCTTCATCCTAACTCCTATGAGATTTATTCAGCTTCCTGGTGATTCTCCACTACTTTATGTATCAAAATCAAGCTTCTTACATCGCGATTCATCCTGGTTTGATTAGAATGACAAAGAAGCTGTCATATTCCCAAACAGGAAAACTGGGATCACCTGATTTGAAAGTGGGATAGCTTCTTCATCCTAACTCCTATGAGATTTATTCAGCTTCCTGGTGATTCTCCACTACTTTATGTATCAAAATCAAGCTTCTTACATCGCGATTCATCCTGGTTTGATTAGAATGACAAAGAAGCTGTCATATTCCCAAACAGGAAAACTGGGATCACCTGATTTGAAAGTGGGATAGCTTCTTCATCCTAACTCCTATGAGATTTATTCGCTTCCTGGTGATTCTCCACTACTTTATGTATCAAAATCAAGCTTCTTACATCGCGATTCATCCTGGTTTGATTAGAATGACAAAGAAGCTGTCATATTCCCAAACAGGAAAACTGGGATCACCTGATTTGAAAGTGGGATAGCTTCTTCATCCTAACTCCTATGAGATTTATTCAGCTTCCTGGTGATTCTCCACTACTTTATGTATCAAAATCAAGCTTCTTACATCGCGATTCATCCTGGTTTGATTAGAATGACAAAGAAGCTGTCATATTCCCAAACAGGAAAACTGGGATCACCTGATTTGAAAGTGGGATAGCTTCTTCATCCTAACTCCTATGAGATTTATTCAGCTTCCTGGTGATTCTCCACTACTTTATGTATCAAAATCAAGCTTCTTACATCGCGATTCATCCTGGTTTGATTAGAATGACAAAGAAGCTGTCATATTCCCAAACAGGAAAACTGGGATCACCTGATTTGAAAGTGGGATAGCTTCTTCATCCTAACTCCTATGAGATTTATTCAGCTTCCTGGTGATTCTCCACTACTTTATGTATCAAAATCAAGCTTCTTACATCGCGATTCATCCTGGTTTGATTAGAATGACAAAGAAGCTGTCATATTCCCAAACAGGAAAACTGGGATCACCTGATTTGAAAGTGGGATAGCTTCTTCATCCTAACTCCTATGAGATTTATTCAGCTTCCTGGTGATTCTCCACTACTTTATGTATCAAAATCAAGCTTCTTACATCGCGATTCATCCTGGTTTGATTAGAATGACAAAGAAGCTGTCATATTCCCAAACAGGAAAACTGGGATCACCTGATTTGAAAGTGGGATAGCTTCTTCATCCTAACTCCTATGAGATTTATTCAGCTTCCTGGTGATTCTCCACTACTTTATGTATCAAAATCAAGCTTCTTACATCGCGATTCATCCTGGTTTGATTAGAATGACAAAGAAGCTGTCATATTCCCAAACAGGAAAACTGGGATCACCTGATTTGAAAGTGGGATAGCTTCTTCATCCTAACTCCTATGAGATTATTCGACTTCCTGGTGATTCTCCACTACTTTATGTATCAAAATCAAGCTTCTTACATCGCGATTCATCCTGGTTTGATTAGAATGACAAAGAAGTTGATTTCCCAAAGGAAAAGGGATAAGAGAAGAGGAGTTGATGAGATGAAGAGATGAGGAGAGTGGAGTTTAGAGAGAGTATGTACGGACGTCCGTAACAAGGCCGTACAAAGCCGTACATCCGTACCATCCAAGCCTCGGCCAAAACTTACCATGCTTGCCCAGGGAAATGGTAAACGCGGAGGAAGAGTTACTCAAAGAGGAGAAGGATCAGAAACGTTGAGAGGATAGGGAAGAGCATGCCAGGCGTGACAGGCTGTAGGAGGGAAGCATGCGAGTCCTCTATCCGCCAATATCTTAAAGCAAACCCTTGACTCACATGCTTCAATAGTGCCCATTTCGAGTTTTGGAAACCCTTGTAGCCTCTTATAAATATGTAACTCACTCTTTAATAAAGTATGGAGTTTTTGAGTCTCTCTCTCTTAAGTCTCTCTCTTGTTCTTAATCTCCATCTCTTTAATTCTCAGATTAGACTTAATCATCTTTAAATCACCAAATCTAATATGGTATCAGAGCCAGGTTCGTTCAAAAGGAGAGGTGATTTCGTTTTTTCTATGTTCTTGAGTGTTCTGAGTGTTATGAGAGTTCTTGGAGATTTGTCAAGAGCTAGATCCTTTAAAAGTCAAGTTTGTGTTGTTGGTGTTTCTTTTGGAGAGTCAGCCTCAAGGGAGTCCCGTTAGGTGTTTGACAAGGTAAGAACTGGGTCTAGCTTGTGGTTCAGCAAGGCGTGAAGAGAAGGAGAGAGAGGGAATGAGTGGGGGTGGTTCTCACAAATGAAAGCGACTTGAAGAGGTGTGGAGTTTGAGAAACCATGAGAAGGAAGAGTCTTGAAGGGTACAGCTGCTGAAAAGATCAGACAGCAAGAGAAACAAGTGGAAGTTGCTTTAGTCTTGAAGAAAGTACACTGCTGAGAAGATTGAAGATGTTTATGGAGAACAAGTCAGTCTTAGAGAGTGTATGAAGTCAAGAGGGTGATTAGTGGAGGTAAACCAGGAAGAGAAGAGTTCAATAACCATGTGAGGAAGCTACAACATTTGTGGGTTGAACTACAAGGGTTGAGATCCCATGTGGATGGGGATACTACACAAGAGCAAGAGACGGTCTTGAAGCTCTTGGCGAGCATGGAGTCATCATATGGGTGGCTGGTAGAGATGGTTCTAAGAGGGGAACAGCTTCCGGAAATGGAAGAGATTTGTGGGCTTATAAGAAGGGCGTATGAGATAATGAGAGATGATGAGAGGCTAACCATGAGTAGGAGTGAGAGCTCATGGAAGCCAACTGGGAGTAGGAGTGAGAGCTTCCAGAGCTAACCATGAGTAGGAGTGAGGGCTCATGGAGGCTAACCGGGAGTAGGAGTGAGGGCTTCCGGAAGAAGAGAAGGTGCAGAATGCTATCCAAAGCTTCGATCAACATAGGAAAGGGTAGAAAGAGAGTTGTGGGAGAGTGTTCTTACTCAGCCTACATGGGGGAATCAGTAGAAGACAGTGGGGTGTTAAGAGAGAAAGCTGATGATCGCATCACCAGGAAGGAATGGAGAGTGTTCATGGAACATGTACAAGCCTTAACAGCAAGCAAGAAGCATGCTATACAATCCGGAGCTTCTAAACCCATGGTGATTGATTCTGGAGCAAGTCATCATATGATCAGTGATAGGAGGCTTATAAGTGAGATCAAGGCTGCAACAGGGAGTGTTAGGATAGCTAATGGTGCTATGATCCCAATAGAAGGAGTGGGAAAGCTCAAACTGTTTGAGAAGGACACGGCTGCTTTCTATATGCCTCAGTTCACTTCAAATCTCTTATCTGTGAAGAAAGCTACCATTGATCTTGATTGTCAAGTAGTATTCAGACCTGATGAAGTGAGTTCCAAGATTTGAAGACTGGGAGAGTCATTGGCAGAGGAGACAGCAAAAATCAGCTATACCACCTCGACTTGGCTAAGACCTCTAATCCCTTTAATTCTATGTGCTTGAGTAGTACTGCTGAGAAGATTGATAGTATTACTTGGCATGCTAGATTAGGACATCCTCATGTTCGTGCCATTGAGTTGATAATCCCTAATATGTCATTCAATCACTTGGATTGTGAAGCATGCATATTAGGAAAGCATTGTAGGACTGTTTTCCCAACATCTAAGACTACTTATGAGCATTGCTTTGATCTAGTTCACTCGGATGTGTGGACCGCTCCATGCATGTCTAGAGACAGCCATAAATACTTTGTGACATTCATTGATGAGAAGTCTAAGTATACATGGCTCACATTGCTTCCATCTAAAGATAAGGTGCTAGAAGCGTTTATGAACTTCCAAGCATATGTATCTAATCATACAATGCTACTGTGAAGGTACTGAGATCAGACAACGGAGGTGAATACATCAGCAATGCCTTCAAGAGTCATCTAGCCAGCATGGGATTGTGCATCAGACCAGTTGTCCCTACACACCACAGCAGAATGGTGTAGCTGAGAGGAAGAATAGGCACTTGATGGAGGTTGCTAGGTCGATGATGTTTCATGCAAATGTCCCAAAAAGATTTTGGGGAGATGCTGTTCAGACTGCTTGCTACCTCATCAACCGGTCCCAACCAAGATACTGAAGAATCTGTCTCCATTTGAGGTGCTGAATAAGAGCAAGCCTTTTATTGATCACCTACGAGTATTTGGGTGTGTATGCTAGTGATGACTCCAGGAGAACAGAGAAACAAGCTGGAGGCAAAGAGTACTAAGTGTTAAATAAAAGGAGAGAAGAGACATCAAGGTGAAGGCATGAAGGGATGAGAGGATTCTGAATAAGGGATCAGTACATGAGGGATGTCCGTACAAGCCAAGGCCGTACAAGTGAGGCCGTACACTTAGGGAAAGAGGATCATCCTAAAGTTACCCAAGTGGAGTTACCGTGAGTGATTAACCTTGTTACAGCCTTATCCTGATCAGTCCGTTGAGGGAAGAAGACCAGCGCGTCTCTAGCTGTTCCAGGCTGTAAAGCAAACAGCATCTTGGTCTTAGATGCCAAGATACCAAAGCGTGTAAGCTCTCCCATTGGATCGTTTCAAATGGACGCTCCTCTTCCCCTTTGACTCCACATGCTTATGCTTTCCCTAATGTTTAACCTAGTGTCTCTCTCCCTTAATATATAACTTGTAATCTGATTGATTAATGAAATATACACGAGTTTATGAGTCTCTCTCTCTCTAGTTCATCATGATAATCTCATACACCTTCTCTTAAACACTCTAATCTCTCTTGAATCTCTCTTAAACTACTCAATACCTTTCTTATTCTCTAAAATCATATGGTATCAGAGCCAGGTTGGCTTTGGTATTGAGATCTTGTGTTCTTCAGCTTCAGATAAACGTTCTTTCTTGTGAGATTCTAAACTAAGTTCAAGCAAATCAAGATGGGAGGAAACAAAGTTATCACGGTTCCGATTTCACTCAAGGGTGGGGGAAACTACCTGTTGTGGTCTAGGCTTGTGAAGACAGCCATTGGGAGGCTAGGGTTATGGGGTCACATCACAGATGAAGCTCCAGCACCAGTGGCCAGTGAGGAAGAAGGTGGAAGAGAGCTCGCGGTTGCTGATGGAAAGAAGTGGATTCAAGATGACTTGATGGTGCTATCTGTGCTGCAAGGATCACTTGAAGAACATCTCTTGGAAGCCTACAGCTACTGCGAGACTCCAAAACATCTGTGGGAGGTACTCCAAAAGACTTTTGGGAACGTTACCAATCTGAACCGTGTGTATGAGATCAAGAAAGCTATCAACACACTGGTACAAGATGGAGAGGAGTTCACCAAGCATTTGGGCAAGTATAGATCCTTGTGGTCTGAGCTTGAATCATTGAGGCCAAGCACGGCTGATCAAGAGCTACTCATGGAGAGGAGGGAGCAGGATCAGGTGTTTGGGTTGCTGTTGACTTTGGATCCTCCGTTCAATGATGTGATCAAACACATGCTGAGGATGCCAAGTCTTCCATCCATGGAGGAAGTGTGTGCGCAGCTCCAGAAGGAGGAAGGGTCTCTTGGTCTCTTCGGAAGCAAGGGAGACTTAGCTCTAGCCAACAAGGCTGAGGAAGGAGCGCAAGCTAACCGTGCAGCATACAAGACTGATGAGAGAAAGTATGGTGATGAGAGGAGGTTTGGAGGCAACTGTGATCACTGCAAGAAGCCGGGACACAAGAGGAGCCAGTGCTGGATCCTTCATCCCCATCTCAAGCCGGCCAAGTTCAACAAGGATCGAGAAGCCAGAGCTAACCTGTCTACTGAAGCAAGTGAAGCCGGTCCCTCAGGAGCGGGCTCAAGTGCACAAGTGGGTGAAAGCGCAGGCAAGGCAATGGCAACTCACTACACGGCCGCAAAGAGTTTGGAGCATGAAGTGATCCGCAAATCTGACATAGATGCCCTCATCAAAGCTCTTAAGGAGTCTGGTACATTCGGAAACACTCTTGGTTACTCATATACTGCTCACATGATGCCTAGGAATGAGAATAGGTTGATAGATATCATTGAGACATTAAAACTGAGAAATGAATCACCTAGAACTCATCTTGCTAGAGGCATAAAACCATTGATTGTTGACTCTGGTGCATCTCATCACATGATTAGTGATGATAGCTTGATCAAAACATAGAACCTGCTCATGGACATGTAATGATTGCAAATGGAGATAGAATTCCCATTAAAGGTGTAGGAGACTTAAAGCTATTTGATAAGAACTCTAAAGCATTTTACATGCCTGATTTTACTTCTAATCTCTTATCTGTTAAAAGATGTACCAATGATCTACAATGCAATGTTATCTTTAGTCCTAACAATGTGACATTTCAGGATATTGAGAGCAATAAGTTGATCGGACAAGGAGTAACCAAGGGGGATCTTTATGTACTTGAAGACATTAACCCCATTTCTAGTTGTTTGCTGAGTTCTGTTTTAAGTAAAGGTGCATTATGGCATTCTAGGCTAGGACATCCACATGTTAGAGCCTTAAGCTTAATGTTTCCAGGTGTCATGTTTAAAAATAATGATTGTGAGGCTTGTATTTTGGGAAAACATTGTAAGACTGTTTTTAAAAGATCTACTACTATCTATGATAAGTGTTTTGATCTTGTTCACTCTGATGTATGGACTGCTCCCTGCTTATCTAGAGATAATTACAAGTACTTTGTCACATTTATAGATGAGAAATCTAAATACACCTGGATAACACTCATTAAAACAAAGGATAGGGTTCTTGATGCATTTAAAAACTTCCAATCATATGTATCTAACCAGTATAATGCAAAGATTAAGATTTTCAGGTCAGATAATGGTGGAGAGTATACTGGCAATGCATTCAAGAGTCACCTAGCTCAACATGGGATCTACATCAGACAAGTTGTCCATACACTCCTCAACAGAATGGTGTAGCTGAGAGAAAGAATAGACACCTAATGGAGGTGGCAAGGTCTATGATGTTTCATACAAATGTGCCTAAGAGATTCTGGAGTGATGCTGTGATCTCGGCTTGTTATCTAATCAATAGGATACCAACCAAGATCCTGGAAGATCAAGCTCCTTATGAAGTTCTTAACAGAAGCAAACCTGTGCTGGATCACTTAAGAGTCTTTGGATGCGTGTGCTTTGTACTTGTACCCGGGGAGCTAAGGAATAAAGAAGCAAAGAGCACAAGAGCCATGTTCATTGGCTACTCAACGTCACAAAAGGGATACAAATGCTATGATTCAGAAGCCAGGAGAGTTCTTGTGTCTAGAGATGTGAAGTTCTTGGAGGATAAGAGCTTTTATGGAGATAGAAAGTGGGAAGATCTTGAAGATTTGTCTCAACCATCTGATCGAGCTACAAGTCTTAGGCGTGTACTGGAAGGACTTGGAATCAACATGTCCCAGGATCAGCAACCATCAAGGGAGAATGAAGCTGAAGAACCATCACACCATGATCATGAGGGGGGAAATGAGGCTGAGCCTGAAGATCATGAGGATCAAGACTCAGATAGTCATGGTCAAGGTGTGATACAAAGAGAGGAAGAACAGGAAGAATCCATTCAAGAAGATCATGTGGAACCAAATGGAGAAGAAAGAGAAGCAGTTCAGCCTACGGTGGTCCAGCCTACGGTGGTGGAAGTGGAACAAGCCCCATTAAGGAGAAGCACACGGCTAAAGAGAGATGCTTCCAACTGGGTAAACACGAGAGTGTACTACAATGCTCAGGCTGTGGAGCATCCCTCTCAGGCTGTGTGCTCGTTTGCAAGTTACCCAAAGGAACATTGTGCATTCATTACAAGCTTAGATGAGAGCAGTGTACCAAGATCATATGAGGAAGCAATGTTACATGAAGATTGGAAAGAATCAGTGGGTGATGAAGCAAATGCTATGATAAAGAATGACACTTGGTTTGAGAGTGAGCTGCCAAGAGGGAAGAAGGCAGTAACAAGCAAGTGGATATTCACTATCAAGTATCTACCTGATGGAACTATTGAGAGGAAGAAGACAAGATTGGTGGCTAGAGGATACACTCAAACATATGGGGAAGACTACATTGATACCTTTGCTCCTGTTGCCAAACTCCATACCATAAGAATTGTACTATCTCTTGCTGTGAATCTTGAGTGGGAGCTGTGGCAGATGGATGTGAAGAATGCCTTTCTTCAAGGAGAGCTAGAGGATGAAGTGTATATGCATCCTCCACCAGGTCTAGAGCACCTTGTGAAACCTGGAAATGTATTGAGACTCAAGAAGGCTATCTATGGGTTGAAGCAATCTCCTAGAGCATGGTATAACAAACTGAGCACTACCTTAAATGGGCGTGGGTTCAAGAAGTCTGAATTGGATCACACTCTCTTCACTCTCACTACACCCTCAGGTATCATCTGTCTACTTGTATATGTGGATGACATAATCATAACAGGTAGTGATAAGGCTGGTATAAAAGCCACCAAGGAGTTTTTGAAATCTGTGTTTGAAATCAAAGACTTAGGAGAAATGAAATACTTCCTTGGAATTGAGTTGTGTAGATCTAAGGAAGGATTGTTCATTTCCCAAAGGAAGTATACACTTGATCTTTTGAAAGATGCAGGTATACAAGGAGATAAGACAGCAAAGATGCCTCTTGAAGATGGATACAAGATTCCACGTGAGGGGGAGATTGAAGATAGCAAGGCCTTTCATGATCCAAAGCTATACAGGAAGCTGGTAGGGAAGCTCATCTACCTCACCATCACACGACCAGACATTTGCTTTGCTGTGAACCAAGTGAGCCAGCATATGCAAGTCCCAAAGGATCATCACTGGCGCATGGTGGAGAGACTGCTCTTGTATCTGAACGGGACATCAAGCCTTGGAGTTTGGATGGGATGCAACAAGAGTACTGAAGTAGTGGGATATTGTGATGCGGATTGGGCTGGAGATAGAGCAGACAGAAGATCAACCACCGGCTACTGTACATTCATTGGAGGCAACTTGGTGACTTGGAAGAGCAAGAAGCAGAAGGTGGTGTCTTGTTCAAGTGCTGAAGCTGAGTATAGAGCAATGCTGAAGCTTACCAATGAGTTGGTGTGGATCAAAGGGATCTTGAAGCATTTGGAGATAGAGCAAGCAGCTCCAATGACTATGCATTGTGATAATCAAGCGGCTATACACATTGCAACCAACTCAGTCTTCCATGAGAGAACCAAGCACATTGAAGTTGATTGCCACAAGGTGAGGCAGATGATTGTCTTGGGAGTAATCTTGCCATGCTATACAAGGAGTGAGGATCAGTTAGCTGATGTCTTTACCAAAGCCGCGAGACAGAAGACCATGGAGTCCATTCACATCAGGCTAGGACTCCTGGATCTCACACCTAGTGGCTGAGTCCCCTTAGCCATGAGTTCTTCACTCTTTTTCCCTCATCAAAGTTTTGTCCCAATGGGTTTTCTTTGGTGAGGTTTTTAATGAGGAAGATCTCATGGCCTTTCCAAGCTTAGCTTTGCAAGAGTCTAAGCTTGAGGGGGAGTGTTAAATAAAAGGAGAGAAGAGACATCAAGGTGAAGGCATGAAGGGATGAGAGGATTCTGAATAAGGGATCAGTACATGAGGGATGTCCGTACAAGCCAAGGCCGTACAAGTGAGGCCGTACACTTAGGGAAAGAGGATCATCCTAAAGTTACCCAAGTGGAGTTACCGTGAGTGATTAACCTTGTTACAGCCTTATCCTGATCAGTCCGTTGAGGGAAGAAGATCAGCGCGTCTCTAGCTGTTCCAGGCTGTAAAGCAAACAGCATCTTGGTCTTAGATGCCAAGATACCAAAGCGTGTAAGCTCTCCCATTGGATCGTTTCAAATGGACGCTCCTCTTCCCCTTTGACTCCACATGCTTATGCTTTCCCTAATGTTTAACCTAGTGTCTCTCTCCCTTAATATATAACTTGTAATCTGATTGATTAATGAATATACACGAGTTTATGAGTCTCTCTCTCTCTAGTTCATCATGATAATCTCATACACCTTCTCTTAAACACTCTAATCTCTCTTGAATCTCTCTTAAACTACTCAATACCTTTCTTATTCTCTAAAATCATACTAAGGCAATGTTTATTGGATACTCTATCACTCAGAAGGGATACAAGTGCTATGATCCTGAAGCAAGGAGAGTGATGGTATCTAGAGAAGTGAAGTTTATTGAATCCAAAGGGTATTATGAAGAAAAGGAGTGGGAAAGTCTGAAGGATTTGTCTCAAGCTCCATCTGATAGAGCAACAACACTGAGGGTGCTGTTGGAGAAGCTAGGGATAGGGTTATCCCAGGATCAGGAATCTGGAAGAAGAGAGTCTTCCAATCCTACTAGTGAAGCTGAAAGAACAACTCCTCTTGATCATGAGAGGGGGAATGGAACTGAATCTCATGAGCAAGTGCACAATCAAGAAGATTCAGGCCAGCATAATCAAGAGGTGACACAGGAAGTAGAGAGTGGTGCTCAGTCTAGTGGAGATGGGCAAAGAGAGTCTACTGGCTCAGATGAGAGTGGTACTCAGTCTAGTGGAGATTGGGAAGTAGATCCTGATGGGTCGTCAAATGAGAGTGGTGCTCAATCAAGTGAAGATAGGCAAGAAACACAAGATGAACAAGTTCAGGAGCTAAGGAGGAGCACAAGGGTGAAGAGAGATGCTTCCAACTGGGTAAACACGAGAGTGTACTACAATGCCCAGGCTGTGGAGCATCCTTCTCAAGCTATGTGTTCCTTTGCAGAGTTTCCGGACGAGCATATAGCCTTCACAGTAAGCTTGGATGAGAGCTATATTCCAAGGACATATGAAGAAGCTATGGCTTTAAAGGAGTGGAGAGATTCAGTTGCTGATGAGTCCGGAGCCATGATTAAGAATGAAACATGGTATGAGAGTGAGCTGCCTAAAGGGAAGAAGGCAGTGACTAGTAATGGGTGTTCACAATCAAGTTTCATCCTGATGGAAGAATAGAGAGGCGCAAGTCTAGGTTGGTGGCAAGAGGATTTACTCAGACATATGGTGAGGACTATGTTGAGACCTTTGCTCCTGTGGCTAAACTTCATACTATCAGGATTGTATTATCTTTAGCTGTGAATCTTGAGTGGGATTTGTGGCAAATGGATGTGAAGAATGCATTTCTTCAAGGAGAGTTGGAAGATGAAGTATACATGCATCCACCACCAGGTCTTGAACATCTAGTAAAGAAGGGTAATGTGTTGAGGTTGAGGAAAGCTATCTATGGTCTCAATATGATTTTAGAGAGTTGAACAGGTATTGAGAGATTTAGAGAAAGATTAAAGTGAGATGAGATGATTTATGAAATGTAGAAGAGAAACATGATGAACTAGAGAGAGAATATGATGAACTCGTGTTAATTATTAATCAAGACAGAGTTTACAATATATAGAGAGAGACATTAGGGTATTCAGAAGCACTAAGCATGTGAGGTCAAGGATAAGGTTGCTTTAATTTGAATGTAAACCAATGGGGAAGATCACACGCTTAAGGCATCTTTGGGTGAGACTCCTTTTGCCTTTACAGCCTGTGCCAGACTGTCAGGATAAGCCGCGGTCACTCTATCCATCCAAACAGTCATATCTTCTAAGGTAAAACCCCTTTGGCCGTTTACCTCTCTTACCCGGGTAACTTCTCTTCTTGGTCGAGTTATGGATCGACCCGGACAGTACGGACGGTACGGCCAGTACGGCCTCTTGTACGGCCTGGTCGATCCCTAACCTTCCTTCCCTTTGCCTCCACATTCTCACATCCTCAACTCCCTAAGCCATCTTCTCACATATTGATCAACTCATTTCAACACTCCCCCTCAAGCTTAACTTAGTAACTTAGTTAAGCTTGGAACCACCATGAGATCTTCCTCATTAAAAACCTCACCAAGGAAAACCCATTGGGACAAAACCTTGATGAGGGAAAAAGAGTGAAGACCTCATGGCAAAGGGGATCAGCTCCTTGGGGAAAGATCTATGAGCCCCAATCTGGTATGAATGGACTCCATAGTCTTTTGTCTTGCGGCCTTGGTGAACACATCCGCAAGTTGATCCTCACTCCTTGTGTAGCATGGCAAGATCACTCCCAAGACAATCATCTGCCTCACCTTGTGACAATCAACTTCAATGTGCTTGGTTCTCTCATGGAAGACTGAGTTGGTCGCAATGTGTATAGCCGCTTGATTATCACAATGCATAGTCATTGGAGTTCCCTGCTCTATCTCCAAGTGCTTCAAGATTCCTTTGATCCATACCAACTCATTGGTAAGCTTCAGCATTGCTCTATACTCAGCTTCAGCGCTTGAACAAGACACCACCTTCTGCTTCTTACTCTTCCAAGTCACCAAGTTGCCTCCAATGAATGTACAATAGCCGGTGGTTGATCTCCTGTCTGCTCTATCTCCAGCCCAATCCGCATCACAGTATCCCACCACTTCAGTGCTCTTGTTGCATCCCATCCACACTCCAAGGCTTGACGTCCCATTCAGATACAAGAGAAGTCTCTCCACCATGCGCCAGTGATGATCCTTTGGGACTTGCATATGCTGGCTCACTTGGTTCACCGCAAAGCATATGTCTGGTCGTGTGATTGTAAGGTAGATGAGCTTCCCTACTAGCTTCCTGTACAGCTTTGGATCATGAAAGGCCTTGCTATCTTCAACCTCCCCCTCACGTGGAACCTTGTATCCATCTTCAAGAGGCATCTTTGCTGTCTTGTCTCCTTGTATACCTGCATCTTTCAAAAGATCAAGTGTATACTTCCTTTGGGAAATGAACAATCCTTCCTTAGATCTACACAACTCAATTCCAAGGAAGTATTTCATTTCCCCTAAGTCTTTGATTTCAAACACAGATTTCAAAAACTCCTTTGTGGCTTTTATACCAGCCTTATCACTACCTGTTATGATAATGTCATCAACATATACGAGTAGACAGATGATACCTGAAGGTGTAGTGAGGGTGAAGAGGGTGTGATCCAACTCTGACTTCTTGAACCCACGGCCATTCAGAGTAGTACTCAGCTTGTTGTACCATGCTCTAGGTGATTGCTTCAACCCATAGATTGCCTTCTTGAGTCTCAATACATTCCCTGGTTTCACAAGATGTTCAAGACCCGGTGGTGGATGCATGTACACTTCATCTTCTAGTTCTCCCTGAAGAAATGCATTCTTCACATCCATCTGCCAAAGCTCCCACTCAAGGTTCACAGCAAGAGACAATACAATTCTTATTGTATGTAGCTTGGCAACAGGGGCAAAGGTATCAATGTAGTCTTCCCCATATGTTTGAGTGTATCCTCTAGCCACCAGTCTTGTCTTCTTTCTGTCAATGGTTCCATCAGGTAGATACTTAATGGTGAATATCCACTTGCTGGTTACTGCCTTCTTTCCTTTTGGCAACTCACTTTCAAACCAAGTGTCATTCTTTATCATGGCATTTGCCTCATCTCCAACAGATTCCTTCCAATCTTGATGTAGCATTGCCTCTTCATATGATCTTGGTACACTACTTTCATCTAGGCTCATCATGAATGCGCAATGCTCCTTTGGATAACAGGCAAATGAACACACAGCTTGAGAAGGATGCTCCACAGCCTGGGCATTGTAGTACACTCTCGTGTTTACCCAGTTGGAAGCATCTCTCTTCAGCCGTGTGCTTCTCCTCAATGGTACCTCAGCTGGTGCTTGCTCTGGTGCTTCTACTTCAGTTGCTTCCACTTCTCCTTGTTCTGGTAACTCATTAAGCTCTTCATTACTTGGTTCAGCTCCACCTTGATCAGGATGATCCGCAAAATCTTGATTCTCATCCGGCTCAATTCCATTCCCTCCCTCATGATCAAGGTGAGATGGTTCTTCAGCTTCTTGTCTTTCAGATGACTGATTCTCTGTCGACTCCTGGGACATTCCAATTCCAAGACCTTCTAGTATCTGTCTCAAGCTTGTAGCTCTATCTGAAGGTTGTGAAAGATCCTCCAGCTCTTTCCAATCTTTATCTTCATAGTAGCTCTTCTCTTCAAAGAACTTGACATCTCTTGATACAAGAACTCTCCTTGACTCAGGAACAAAGCACTTGTATCCCTTCTGTGTGGTTGAGTATCCTATCATCATAGCTTTGATACTCTTTGCTTCCAGCTTGTTTCTCATCTCTCCCGGGATAAGAACATAGCTTACACACCCAAACACTCTTAGGTGATCTAGGACTGGCTTGCTGTTGTTGAGAACTTCATAAGGAGCTTTATCTTCCAGGATCTTGGTTGGAATCCTATTGATTAGGTAGCAAGCCGTGATCACAGCATCACTCCAGAATCTCTTTGGCACTCTCATCTGGAACATCATTGATCTAGCCACTTCCATAAGATGTCTGTTCTTTCTCTCAGCCACTCCATTTTGTTGAGGTGTATAAGGGCAACTCGTTTGGTGAAGTATCCCATGTTGAGCTAGATGGTTCTTGAATGCATGGCCAGTATACTCTCCACCATTATCAGACCTGAAAATCTTAATCTTGGCATTATACTGGTTAGAAACATATGATTGAAAGTTTCTAAATGCATCTAGAACCCTATCCTTTGTTTTAATTAGTGTTATCCAGGTGTATTTGGATTTTTCATCTATGAATGTGACAAAGTATTTGTAATTGTCCCTAGATAAGCATGGAGCAGTCCATACATCAGAATGAACAAGATCAAAGCATTTATCATAGATAGTAGTAGATCTCTTGAACACAGTCTTACAATGTTTTCCCAAAATACAAGCTTCACATTCATTATTTTTAAACATGACACCTGGTAACATTAAGCTTAAGGCTCTAACATGTGGATGTCCTAGCCTAGAATGCCACAATGCACCTCTACTTAAAACGGAACTCAACAAGCAACTAGAACTAGAAATGATAGAAAGGTCTTCAAGTAAATAAAGGTCTCCTTTGGTTACTCCTTGCCCAATCAACTTACTGCTTTCAATATCCTGAAATTTCACATCATTAGGACTGAAAATAACATTGCATTGAAGATCATTGGTACACCTCTTAACAGATAATAGATTAGAAGTAAACTCAGGCATGTACAAAGCTTTAGAATCCTTATTAAACAGTTTCAAGTCTCCTACTCCTCTAATAGGAATTCTATCACCATTTGCAATCATTACATGTCCATGAGCCGGTTCTATGTTCTTTATAAGGCTATCATCACTTATCATATGATGTGAAGCACCTGAATCAATAATCAACGGTTTTATTCCTTGAGCAATATGATTCCTAGGTGATTCTTTTACCAGTTTCAGTTTATCAATGAGATCAAGCAATGTGAATTCATTTCTAGACATCCTATCAGCAGCAAAGGTTGTATATCTATCTGGTTCATTTCCCATTCTATCAAAGTTTCCTAGCAAGCTATCACAAGTTCTAGGCAACACATGAGCAGTATAGGAATAACCAAGGGCGTTACCAGACTCTTTAAGGGCTTTGATCAAGGCATCAATGTCTGACTTCTTGATCACCTCATGATCCATGTTCTTCACAGCTCCTTGGTGGTGAGAGGTTAAGGCTCTTCCTTCACTTTCACCCGCAAGACCAGATGAGCCAGCTCCTGATGCGCCAGCTTCACTTGTCTCTGCAGAAAGGTGAGCTCTTCCCTCTCTCTCCTTGTTGAACTTGGCCGGCTTCAAATGGGGGTGTAGGATCCAGCACTGACTCCTCTTGTGTCCCGGCTTCTTGCAATGGTCACAGTTTCCACTGAACTTCCTTTCCTCTCCACGGTAAGCAGCCTTGTGTGCTTGGATTGCTTCAGCCTTGTTGGACAGAGCCATGTCTCCTTTCCCTCCAAACATACCAAGTGACCCCTCTTCCTTCTGAATCTGCGCACACACTTCCTCCATAGATGGAAGACTCGGCATCCTCAACATGTGCTTGATCACATCATTGAACGGAGGATCTAGTGTCAGCAGCAATCCAAACACCTGATCCTGCTCCCTCCTCTCCATGAGTAGCTCTTGATCCGCGGTGCTTGGCCTCAATGATTCAAGCTCAGACCACAAGGATCTATACTTGCCCAAATGCTTGGTGAACTCTTCTCCATCTTGAACCAGTGTGTTGATAGCCTTCTTAATCTCATACACGCGGTTCAGATTGGTAACGTTCCCAAATGTCTTCTGGAGTACCTCCCACAGGTGTTTTGGAGTCTCGCAGTAGCTGTAGGCCTCCAAGAGATGCTCTTCAAGGGACCCTTGTAGCACTGAAAGCACCATCAAGTCTTCTTGAATCCACTTCTTCTCGGCAGCAGCAACTTGATCTCCCACACCTTCATCTCCTTCTCCGTCTTTAGCCACTGGCTTGGTTGCATCATCCGTGATGTGACTCCACAGCCCTAGCCTCCCAATGGCTGTCTTCACCAGCCTTGACCACAACAGGTAGTTACTACCACCCTTCAACGCAACAGGAACCGTAATGACCTTGTAGTTTCCCTCCATCTTGCTTTGTTAGAACCGAAAAGAAAGTATGAAAGAGTATGAACTGAAGCTGAAGAACACTCTAAATCTCAATACCAAAGCCAACCTGGCTCTGATACCATATGATTTTAGAGAGTTGAACAGGTATTGAGAGATTTAGAGAAAGATTAAAGTGAGATGAGATGATTTATGATATGTAGAAGAGAAACATGATGAACTAGAGAGAGAATATGATGAACTCGTGTTAATTATTAATCAAGACAGAGTTTACAATATATAGAGAGAGACATTAGGGTATTCAGAAGCACTAAGCATGTGAGGTCAAGGATAAGGTTGCTTTAATTTGAATGTAAACCAATGGGGAAGATCACACGCTTAAGGCATCTTTGGGTGAGACTCCTTTTGCCTTTACAGCATGTGCCAGACTGTCAGGATAAGCCGCGGTCACTCTATCCATCCAAACAGTCATATCTTCTAAGGTAAAACCCCTTTGGCCGTTTACCTCTCTTACCCGGGTAACTTCTCTTCTTGGTCGAGTTAAGGATCGACCCGGACAGTACGGACGGTACGGCCAGTACGGCCTCTTGTACGGCCTGGTCGATCCCTAACCTTCCTTCCCTTTGCCTCCACATTCTCACATCCTCAACTCCCTAAGCCATCTTCTCACATATTGATCAACTCATTTCAACACTCAAGCAGTCTCCAAGGGCGTGGTACAACAAGTTGAGTACTACACTGAATGGGAGAGGGTTCAGGAAGTCAGAATTGGATCACACTCTCTTTACCCTAACCACCTCATTTGGTATTGTGGTATTGCTTGTGTATGTGGATGATATCATCATCACAGGCAGTGATAAGGAAGGCATCAAGGCTACAAAGGAGTATCTCAAGGCAAGCTTTGAGATTAAAGACTTGGGGGAAATGAAGTATTTTCTTGGGATTGAGATATGCAGATCAAAGGAAGGACTGTTTATGTCTCAAAGGAAGTATGTGATTGATCTATTGAAGGGAGCAGATGCCTATGGAAGAAAGACAGCCAAGATGCAATGGAGGATGGGTACAAGGTTCCACGTGAGGGGGAGATTGAGGATAGCAAGCCATTCCATGATCCTAAGCTGTATAGGAGCTAGTGGGGAAGTTGATTTATCTTACCATTACTAGACCTGATGTGTGCTTTGCGGTGAATCAAGTCAGTCAACACATGCAAGTTCCTAAGGAGCACCACTGGCGGATGGTGGAAAGGATCTTGATGTATCTGAATGGAACTACTGGTCTTGGAGTATGGATGGGATGTAACAAGAGTACTGAGGTTGTAGGATATTGTGATGCGGATTGGGCTGGTGATAGAGCAGACAGGAGATCAACCACAGGCTATTGCACATTCATTGGAGGCAACTTGGTAACTTGGAAGAGCAAGAAGCAGAAGGTAGTGTCATGTTCAAGTGCAGAAGCCGAGTATAGAGCCATGCTGAAGCTCACCAACGAGTTGGTATGGATCAAAGGCATCTTGAAGCACTTGGAGATTGATCAAGCAACTCCAATGACAATGCATTGTGACAATCAAGCTGCCATCCACATTGCATCCAACTCGGTGTTTTACGAGAGGACCAAGCACATTGAAGTTGATTGTCACAAGGTGAGGCAGATGATTGTGCTAGGGGTGATCTTGCCATGCTACACAAGGAGTGAAGATCAGCTAGCGGATGTGTTCACCAAGGCTGCAAGACAGAAGACAATGGAGTCCATTCACATCAGGTTGGGCCTCATTGATCTTGGGAAGAGAAGGAGCTAATCCCCTTAGCTGCAAGGTCTTTACTCTTTTTCCCTCATCAAAGTTTTATCCCATTGGGTTTTCTTTGGTGAGGTTTTTAATGAGGAAGATCTTGTGGCTTTCCAAGCTTAGGCTTTCACAAAGCTAAGCTTGAGGGGGAGTGTTGAGTTGAGTTAAGCATATAAGTGAGAAGAGAAGAGGAGTTGAGGAGATGAAGAGATGAGGCAGAGTGGAGTTTAGAGAGAGTATGGTACGGACGTCCGTACAAGGCCGTACAAGCCGTACAGTCCGTACCATCCAAGCCTCGACCAAAACTTACCATGCATTGCCCAAGTGAAATGGTAAACGCGGAAGAGTTACTCAAGAGGAGAAGGATCAGAACGTTGAGAGGATAAGGGAAGAGCATGCCAGGCTGTGACAGGCTGTAAGGAGAGGAAGCATGCGAGTCCTCTTATCCGTCCATCTCTAAAGCAACCTTTGACTCCACATGCTTCAATAGTGCCCATTTCGAGTTTTGGAAACCCTTGTAGCTCTCTTATAAATATGTAACCTCACTCATTAATAAAGTAATGGAGTTTTTGAGTCTCTCTCTCTTAAGTCTCTCTCTTGTTCTTAATCTCCAATCTCTTTAATTCTCAGATTAGACTTAATCACTCTTTAAATCACCAAATCTAATAAAAGAAGCTGTCATATTCCCAAACAGGAAAATAGACTTCTCAATACCTTTCATATTCTCTAAAGTCATAATGTTGAGATGCAGCACTATGTGGAGATAGAAGAGATGCTTCACAAAGCTATACTAGTTGAGCAACAAGTTAAGAGGAAGGGCCATTCTCATTCTCGTTACAACACCAGACTTCAGGGAACTAAAGAAGAAAAGTCTAGCTATCAAAAGGAAAGCAAACCACAACTGAAAGAAGACTCAAAGCCAAATTCCTTTTACAGCAAGGATAAAGGAAAGGCCGAGGTTTCAAGTGCAAGAGCTAGAGATGTTAAGTGCTTTAAGTGTCAGGGTAGAGGCCATTATGCAAATGAGTGCACCAATAAAAGAATCATGATTCTTCTTGAGAATGGAGAATATGAATCTGAGGATGAGCTTTCAGAGTCTGAGTGTAAGGCGCTTATTGAAGAAGAATATGAAGAAGAACCCGTGAAAGGAAGGCTATTGGTGGCTAGAAGAACTTTGAGTTTGCAAAGTAAAGCTGAAGAGCAAGAACAGAGAGAGAATCTATTCTACACTCGGTGCCTTGTGCAAGGAAAGGTCTGTAGTCTTATCATTGATGGAGGAAGTTGTGTGAATGTAGCTAGTGAAACTATGGTAAAGAAGCTTGGCCTCCAGGTGCAGAAACATCCAAAGCCCTACCGGCTTCAATGGTTGAATGAAGAAGGAGAAATGAGGGTTTCTAGTCAGGTTTCGGTTCCCATTGCAATTGGAAGGTATGAGGATGAGGTTCTCTGTGATGTACTGCCTATGGAAGCTGGACATATCCTTCTTGGTCGGCCATGGCAATCAGATAGACGAGTGATACATGATGGCTACACCAATAAGCACACGTTTGAGTTCAAAGGAAAGAAGACTGTGCTGGTTCCTCTAACACCAAAAGAAGTCCATCAAGATCAACTGCAGCTACAAAAGAAGAAAGAAATAGACCTCAAACCTGAATCAAAGAAGCAGCATAGTCTCTATGCCAAATCGGGTGAAATCAAAAGAACTCTCAATGCTCATCAATCTATTCTTTTACTTATCTTTAAAGAGTCTCTTTTGAATGTTACTGACCCAACACCGGTATATCCGAGTGAAATTAAGTGTCTTTTACAGGAATTTGAAGATGTATTTCCTGAAGATAATCCAATTGGTCTGCCACCTCTTAGAGGGATTGAGCATCAGATTGATTTTGTCCCTGGTTCTACACTTCCAAATAGGCCAGCTTATAGGACTAATCCCGTGGAGACTAAAAAACTGCAAAAACAAGTTGAGGAGTTGATGGCAAAGGGGCATATCCGTGAGAGCATGAGCCCATGTGCAGTACCAGTGCTTCTTGTGCCTAAGAAAGATGGAAGCTGGCGCATGTGTGTTGATTGTAGAGCCATCAACAACATCACTGTAAAGTATCGCCATCCTATTCCTAGATTAGATGATATGCTTGATGAATTGCATGGTTCCTGCATATTTTCTAAGATTGATTTGAAAAGTGGATACCATCAGATTAGGATGAAAGAAGGAGATGAATGGAAAACTGCATTCAAAACTAAACATGGTCTTTATGAGTGGTTAGTCATGCCATTTGGATTAACCAATGCACCTAGTACATTCATGAGATTAATGAATCATGTTCTTAGATCATTCATTGGCATATTTGTTGTGGTATACTTTGATGACATCCTTGTATACAGTAAGAGCTTTAATGATCATATAGGACATCTTAGAGCTGTTCTTGATGTGCTTAGAAAGGAATCTCTTTTTGCTAAACCTTAAGAAGTGTACTTTTGGAACGGATCACTTGGTTTTTCTAGGCTTTGTTGTGAGTGCAGATGGAGTAAAGGTAGATCAAGAGAAGGTGAAAGCAATACAAGAATGGCCGATTCCTAAAACCATCAGTGAAGTGCGAAGCTTCCATGGATTAGCTGGCTTCTACCGACGGTTTGTAAAAGATTTTAGCACCATAGCCGCTCCATTGACTGAGGTGATCAAGAAAGAAGTTGGATTCAAATGGGAAGAAGCACAAGAACTTGCCTTTCAATGCCTAAAAGAGAAGCTTACTAATGCCCCTCTTCTTATACTTCCTGATTTCAATAAAACTTTTGAAATTGAATGTGATGCTTCAGGAATTGGAATTGGTGCTGTTCTTATGCAGGAGAAGAAACCCATAGCATATTTCAGTGAGAAACTGGGAGGAGCGACTCTCAACTATGCTACTTATGACAAGGAACTCTATGCTTTGGTGAGGGCTTTGCAGACATGGCAGCATTACCTATGGCCCAAGGAGTTTGTCATTCACACTGATCATGAGTCTCTCAAGTACCTTAAAAGCCAAAACAAACTCAGCAAGAGACACGCAAGGTGGGTTGAGTTCATTGAGACATTTCCTTATGTCATCAAGTATAAACAAGGTAAGGAAAACATAGTTGCTGATGCACTATCCAGAAGGTATGTTCTCTTGAACACTCTTGATGTTAAGCTATTAGGATTTGAGCAGATCAAAGTAATGTATGAAAATGATCCTGAATTTAAAGATGCTTATAAGTCTTGTGAGAAATTTGCTGCTGGACATTATTTTAGGCAGGATGGATTTCTTTTCTATGATAATAGACTTTGTGTGCCTAATTGTTCTTTGAGATATTTATTTGTTAGGGAATCTCATGGAGGAAGCCTCATGGGACATTTTGGTGTCGCAAAAACTCTCAAGACCTTGCAGGATCACTTCTACTGGCCGCGGATGAAAAGAGATGTGGAAAGACTTTGTGAAAGGTGTGCAACTTGTAAACAAGCTAAGTCCAAAGTCCAAAACCATGGTTTGTACACTCCTTTACCCATCCCTTATCATCCTTGGAATGATATCTCTATGGACTTCATTGTTGGATTGCCTAGAACTCGTACTGGTAAAGATTCAATCTTTGTGGTAGTTGATAGATTTTCTAAGATGGCACACTTCATTGCTTGTCATAAAACTGATGATGCATTGCATGTAGCTAACTTGTTCTTTAAGGAGATTGTGCGTTTACATGGCATGCCTAAGACTATTGTATCTGATAGAGATACTAAGTTTCTAAGCTACTTTTGGAAAACTCTCTGGTCTAAACTAGGCACTAAGCTATTATTTTCTACTACTTGTCACCCACAAACTGATGGTCAGACTGAAGTAGTTAATAGAACTCTTGGTACACTCTTGCGTGCAATTATAAAGAAGAACTTGAAATCATGGGAAGATTGTTTGCCTCATTGTGAATTTGCATATAATCATGCTGTGCATTCTGCTACTAAGTTTTCTCCATTTGAAATTGTTTATGGGTTCAATCCCATCTCTCCTTTGGATCTAATACCTTTACCTGAGTGTGAAAGAGTTAGTCTTGATGGCAAGAAGAAGGCAGAGAAGGTACAACAACTTCATGAACAAGCAAGGCGCAACATAGAAGAGAAGACTAAGCAATATGCCAAACAAGCAAACAAGGGAAGGCGTGAAAGAGTCTTTGAAGTGGGTGATCAAGTCTGGATTTATTAGATTTGGTGATTTAAAGAGTGATTAAGCCTAATCTGAGAATTAAAGAGATTGGAGATTAAGAACAAGAGAGAGACTTAAGAGAGAGAGACTCAAAACTCTATTAATTAATACTGATGAGGGTTTACAAGTATATAAAGAGAGAGCAACAAGTAATTTCGAAATGTATAAGCATGTGTAGTCAAAGGACAGGCTGGAACTCCTTTTGAATCACTTGGCTGTGCTTTCTCACATGCTTGCACTAGTAGAAAAGCATCCTCTCCTTTCCAGCATCATACAGGCTGTCAAACTGCTCCCTTATCCTTCCTTATCCTCTTTGGTCGAGTCTACTCTCTTCTCTTCACTAAGTTACCTTCTCATCCATCAGATAACTTCCCAAGTAGTTACTGTGGTTAAACTAAAGTTACCACAGTAAAACTCCAAAGTTACTGTCTGCTCCAACTCTCTTCCTCTCTCAATATATCAACTCTTTATTCTCTCATCTCAACACTCCCCCTCAAGCTTGACCATGTGGAACAAGTCAAGCTTGGAAGGACCATGAGATCTCCCTCATTAAAACCTCATTAAAGAAAACCCATTGGGACAAAACCTTAATGAGGAAAAAGAGTAGAGATCACATGATCAGGAGAGTGTATAGACTAGCCCTTAGGCGAGAGATCAATGAGTCCTAACCTGATGTGTATGGACTCCATTGTCTTTTGCCTTGCTGCCTTTGTGAACACATCTGCTAACTGATCCTCACTCCGAGTATAACAAGGTAGAATCACCCCAAGAATCATCATCTGCCTCACCTTGTGACAATCAACCTCAATGTGCTTTGTTCTCTCATGGAACACAGAATTAGATGCAATGTGGATAGCTGCTTGATTATCACAATGCATTGTCATTGGCGTTGCTTGAATAATCTCCAGATGCTTCAAAATCCCTTTTATCCACACTAGCTCATTTGTAAGCTTCAGCATTGCTCTATACTCGGCCTCAGCACTGGAACAAGACACTACCTTCTGCTTCTTACTCTTCCAAGTGACCAAGTTACCACCAATGAATGTACAATAGCCTGTGGTTGATCTTCTATCTGCTCGGTCCCCAGCCCAATCTGCATCACAGTAGCCTACAACCTCAGTACTCTTGTTACATCCCATCCATACTCCAAGACCAGTAGTTCCATTCAGATACATCAAGATCCTTTCCACCATCCGCCAGTGGTGCTCCTTAGGAACTTGCATGTGTTGACTGACTTGATTCACCGCAAAGCACACATCAGGTCTAGTAATGGTAAGATAAATCAACTTCCCCACTAGCTTCCTATACAGCTTAGGATCATGGAATGGCTTGCTATCCTCAATCTCCCCCTCACGTGGAACCTTGTAACCATCCTCCATTGGCATCTTGGCTGTCTTTCCTCCATAGGCATCTGCTCCCTTCAATAGATCAATCACATACTTCCTTTGAGACATAAACAATCCTTCCTTTGATCTGCATATCTCAATCCCAAGAAAATACTTCATTTCCCCCAAGTCTTTAATCTCAAAGCTTGCCTTGAGATACTCCTTTGTAGCCTTGATGCCTTCCTTATCACTGCCTGTGATGATGATATCATCCACATACACAAGCAATACCACAATACCAGATGAGGTGGTTAGGGTAAAGAGAGTGTGATCCAATTCTGACTTTCTGAACCCTCTCCCATTCAGTGTAGTACTCAACTTGTTGTACCACGCCCTTGGAGACTGCTTGAGACCATAGATAGCTTTCCTCAACCTCAACACATTACCCTTCTTTACTAGATGTTCAAGACCTGGTGGTGGATGCATGTATACTTCATCTTCCAACTCTCCTTGAAGGAATGCATTCTTCACATCCATTTGCCACAAATCCCACTCAAGATTCACAGCTAAAGATAATACAATCCTGATAGTATGAAGTTTAGCCACAGGAGCAAAGGTCTCAACATAGTCCTCACCATATGTCTGAGTAAATCCTCTTGCCACCAACCTAGACTTGCGCCTCTCTATTCTTCCATCAGGATGAAACTTGATTGTGAACACCCATTTACTAGTCACTGCCTTCTTCCCTTTAGGCAGCTCACTCTCATACCATGTTTCATTCTTAATCATGGCTCCGGACTCATCAGCAACTGAATCTCTCCACTCCTTTAAAGCCATAGCTTCTTCATATGTCCTTGGAATATAGCTCTCATCCAAGCTTACTGTGAAGGCTATATGCTCGTCCGGAAACTCTGCAAAGGAACACATAGCTTGAGAAGGATGCTCCACAGCCTGGGCATTGTAGTACACTCTCGTGTTTACCCAGTTGGAAGCATCTCTCTTCACCCTTGTGCTCCTCCTTAGCTCCTGAACTTGTTCTTCTTGTGGCTCTTGCCCATCTTCACTTGATTGAGCACCACTCTCATTTGACCCATCAGGATCTACTTCCCAATCTCCACTAGACTGAGTACCACTCTCATCTGAGCCAGTAGACTCTCTTTGCCCATCTCCACTAGACTGAGCACCACTCTCTACTTCCTGTGTCACCTCTTGATTATGCTGGCCTGAATCTTCTTGATTGTGCACTTGCTCATGAGATTCAGTTCCATTCCCCCTCTCATGATCAAGAGGAGTTGTTCTTTCAGCTTCACTAGTCGGATTGGAAGACTCTCTTCTTCCAGATTCCTGATCCTGGGATAACCCTATCCCTAGCTTCTCCAACAGCACCCTCAGTGTTGTTGCTCTATCAGATGGAGCTTGAGACAAATCCTTCAGATTTTCCCACTCCTTTTCTTCATAATACCCTTTGGATTCAATAAACTTCACTTCTCTAGATACCATCACTCTCCTTGCTTCAGGATCATAGCACTTGTATCCCTTCTGAGTGATAGAGTATCCAATAAACATTGCCTTAGTACTCTTTGCCTCCAGCTTGTTTCTCTGTTCTCCTGGAGTCATGACATAGCATACACACCCAAATACTCGTAGGTGATCAATAAAAGGCTTGCTCTTATTCAGCACCTCAAATGGAGACAGATTCTTCAGTATCTTGGTTGGGACCCGGTTGATGAGGTAGCAAGCAGTCTGAACAGCATCTCCCCAAAATCTTTTTGGGACATTTGCATGAAACATCATCGACCTAGCAACCTCCATCAAGTGCCTATTCTTCCTCTCAGCTACACCATTCTGCTGTGGTGTGTAGGGACAACTGGTCTGATGCACAATCCCATGCTTGGCTAGATGACTCTTGAAGGCATTGCTGATGTATTCACCTCCGTTGTCTGATCTCAGTACCTTCACAGTAGCATTGTATTGATTAGATACATATGCTTGGAAGTTCATAAACGCTTCTAGCACCTTATCTTTAGATGGAAGCAATGTGAGCCATGTATACTTAGACTTCTCATCAATGAATGTCACAAAGTATTTATGGCTGTCTCTAGACATGCATGGAGCGGTCCACACATCCGAGTGAACTAGATCAAAGCAATGCTCATAAGTAGTCTTAGATGTTGGGAAAACAGTCCTACAATGCTTTCCTAATATGCATGCTTCACAATCCAAGTGATTGAATGACATATTAGGGATTATCAATTCAATGGCACGAGCATGAGGATGTCCTAATCTAGCATGCCAAGTAATACTATCAATCTTCTCAGCAGTACTACTCAAGCAAATAGAATCAAAGGGATTAGAGGTCTTAGCCAAGTCGAGGTGGTATAGCTGATTTTTGCTGTCTCCTCTGCCAATGACTCTCCCAGTCTTCAAATCTTGAAACTCAACTTCATCAGGTCTGAATACTACTTGACAATCAAGATCAATGGTAGCTTTCTTCACAGATAATAGATTTGAAGTGAACTGAGGCATGTAGAAGGCAGCCGTGTCCTTCTCAAACAGTTTGAGCTTTCCCACTCCTTCTATTGGGATCATAGCACCATTAGCTATCCTAACACTCCCTGTTGCAGCCTTGATCTCACTTATAAGCCTCCTATCACTGATCATATGATGACTTGCTCCAGAATCAATCACCATGGGTTTAGAAGCTCCGGATTGTATAGCATGCTTCTTGCTTGCTGCTAAGGCTTGTACATGTTCCATGAACACTCTCCATTCCTTCCTGGTGATGCGATCATCAGCTCCACTCCCTTTCTCCTGCTCTCTTAACACCCCACTGTCTTCTACTGATTCCCCCATGTAGGCTGAGTAAGAACACTCTCCCACAACTCTCTTTCTACCCTTTCCTATGTTGATAGAAGCTTTGGATAGCATTCTGCACCTTCTCTTCTTCCGGAAGCCCTCACTCCTACTCCCGGTTAGCCTCCATGAGCCCTCACTCCTACTCATGGTTAGCTTCTGGAAGCTCTCACTCCTACTCCCAGTTGGCTTCCATGAGCTCTCACTCCTACTCATGGTTAGCCTCTCATCATCTCTCATTATCTCATACGCCCTTCTTATAAGCCCACAAATCTCTTCCATTTCCGGAAGCTGTTCCCCTCTTAGAACCATCTCTACCAGCCACCCATATGATGACTCCATGCTCGCCAAGAGCTTCAAGACCGTCTCTTGCTCTTGTGTAGTATCCCCATCCACATGGGATCTCAACCCTTGTAGTTCAACCCACAAATGTTGTAGCTTCCTCACATGGTTATTGAACTCTTCTCTTCCTGGTTTACCTCCACTAATCACCTTCTTGACTTCATACACTCTCCTAAGACTGATCTTGTTCTCATAAACATCTTCAATCTTCTCAAGCAGTGTACTTTCTTCAAGACTAAAGCAATTTCCACTTGTTTCTCTTGCTGTCTGATCTTTCTCAGCAGCTTTACCCTTCAAAGACTCTTCCTTCTCTTCACGCCTTGCTGAACCACAAGCTAGACCCATCTTCTGACCTTGTCAAACACCTAAAGGGACTCCCTTGAAGCTGACTCTCCAAAAGAAACACCAACAGACACAAACTTGACTTTTAAAGGATCTAGCTCTTGAAAAACCTCAAGAACTCTCAAGAACACTCAAGAACACTCAAGAACATTTAGAAAAACGAAATCACTCTCTCCTTTTAAAGGAACCTGGCTCTGATACCATATTAGATTTGGTGATTTAAAGAGTGATTAAGCCTAATCTGAGAATTAAAGAGATTGGAGATTAAGAACAAGAGAGAGACTTAAGAGAGAGAGACTCAAAACTCCATTAATTAATACTGATGAGGGTTTACAAGTATATAAAGAGAGAGCAACAAGTAATTTCGAAATGTATAAGCATGTGTAGTCAAAGGACAGGCTGGAACTCCTTTTGAATCACTTGGCTGTGCTTTCTCACATGCTTGCACTAGTAGAAAAGCATCCTCTCCTTTCCAGCATCATACAGGCTGTCAAACTGCTCCCTTATCCTTCCTTATCCTCTTTGGTCGAGTCTACTCTCTTCTCTTCACTAAGTTACCTTCTTCATCAGATAACTTCCCAAGTAGTTACTGTGGTTAAACTAAAGTTACCACAGTAAAACTCCAAAGTTACTGTCTGCTCCAACTCTCTTCCCCTCTCAATATATCAACTCTTTATTCTCTCATCTCAACAGGATTCACCTAAGGAAAGAAAGATTTCCTAATGAGAGGAAATCCAAGCTCATGCCAAGGATTGATGGACCATTTGAGATCATAAAGAAAATCGGCAACAATGCTTACAAGCTGGATCTCCAAGGAAGGTATGATGTGAGCAACAGTTTTAATATCACTGACTTGATTCCTTATTTTGCAGATGAGCCAGATTTGAGGACAAATCCTTTTCAAGAGGGAGGGGATGATATGATCATGGACCGGCACAAGGATGGAGATAAAGAGTTCAAAGACCAATCAAGGGAAGAAGATGATGCCTTAGTCATTCCACCAGGTCCCATCACTCGCGCCAAAGCTAGAAGACTCAAAGAAGCTGTTGGAAGTCTACTTATGATCTCATGGAAGCAAGAAGACGGTCTTGATGGACGTTTGATCAATCAAGACACTCTTATCACCATTCAAGCAATGGTTTCAAACTGATCATCATCTAAGCAAGTGCTTGTGTGTGCTCTTTTCCTAGCCTTTGGTTTTGTCCCATTGGGTTTTCCAAAGGAAGGTTTTTAATGAGGCCACAAGTTACTTACATAAACCTTAGATGATGTATCACGGGTCCACCTTAGGTTATTTTTAAACTATGGTTTTTATTTCATGTTTTAAAAACTCTTTTCGAATTTGAATAAGTCTTTAGTCTTTGTTGTAGTTCCAAGGGAGCCTGTTTCCTTTAATGATCTCGAGAATATGGAGCCTGTTCCATACTTCTCTATATAAGTGTGTTTGCGTTCTCTCTTTTAATCACAATCCTTTTTTTCTACAAATCTATCAGATTTCTTTGTTCTCTCTTTACTTCTCATCAAGTCTTGAGTGAATCTCGTTGGTGTGTCATATCCAACAACTAAGGGTGTCTATTTTGGTGTGTAATATCCAAACTAGTCATCTAGGAGTATCAAGGAGCCATTCCGCAACTCTTTGTGTCACCAAACGATCCATCACCTTGATAAACTCGAGTCTCTGATTCGTTTATACAAGGATCTATCCAATTCAATCCAAAGAAGCATCCTAGGAGTTCATTACCTATGAGATTTATTCAGCTTCCTGGTGATTCTCCACTACTTTATGTATCAAAATCAAGCTTCTTACATCGCGATTCATCCTGGTTTGATTAGAATGACAAAGAAGCTGTCATATTCCCAAACAAGAAAACTGGGATCACCTGATTTGAAAGTGGGATAGCTTCTTCATCCTAACTCCTATGAGATTTATTCAGCTTCCTGGTGATTCTCCACTACTTTATGTATCAAAATCAAACTTCTTACATCGCGATTCATCCTGGTTTGATTAGAATGACAAAGAAGCTGTCATATTCCCAAACAGGAAAACTGGGATCACCTGATTTGAAAGTGGGATAGCTTCTTCATCCTAACTCCTATGAGATTTATTCAGCTTCCTGGTGATTCTCCACTACTTTATGTATCAAAATCAAGCTTCTTACATCGCGATTCATCCTGGTTTGATTAGAATGACAAAGAAGCTGTCATATTCCCAAACAGGAAAACTGGGATCACCTGATTTGAAAGTGGGATAGCTTCTTCATCCTAACTCCTATGAGATTTATTCGACTTCCTGGTGATTCTCCACTACTTTATGTATCAAAATCAAGCTTCTTACATCGCGATTCATCCTGGTTTGATTAGAATGACAAAGAAGCTGTCATATTCCCAAACAGGAAAACTGGGATCACCTGATTTGAAAGTGGGATAGCTTCTTCATCCTAAATCCTATGAGATTTATTCAGCTTCCTGGTGATTCTCCACTACTTTATGTATCAAAATCAAGCTTCTTACATCGCGATTCATCCTGGTTTGATTAGAATGACAAAGAAGCTGTCATATTCCCAAACAGGAAAACTGGGATCACCTGATTTGAAAGTGGGATAGCTTCTTCATCCTAACTCCTATGAGATTTATTCAGCTTCCTGGTGATTCTCCACTACTTTATGTATCAAAATCAAGCTTCTTACATCGCGATTCATCCTGGTTTGATTAGAATGACAAAGAAGCTGTCATATTCCCAAACAGGAAATGGGATCACCTGATTTGAAAGTGGGATAGCTTCTTCATCCTAACTCCTATGAGATTTATTCAGCTTCCTGATGATTCTCCACTACTTTATGTATCAAAATCAAGCTTCTTACATCGCGATTCATCCTGGTTTGATTAGAATGACAAAGAAGCTGTCATATTCCCAAACAGGAAAACTGGGATCACCTGATTTGAAAGTGGGATAGCTTCTTCATCCTAACTCCTATGAGATTTATTCGACTTCCTGGTGATTCTCCACTACTTTATGTATCAAAATCAAGCTTCTTACATCGCGATTCATCCTGGTTTGATTAGAATGACAAAGAAGCTGTCATATTCCCAAACAGGAAAACTGGGATCACCTGATTTGAAAGTGGGATAGCTTCTTCATCCTAACTCCTATGAGATTTATTCAGCTTCCTGGTGATTCTCCACTACTTTATGTTTCAAAATCAAGCTTCTTACATCGCGATTCATCCTGGTTTGATTAGAATGACAAAGAAGCTGTCATATTCCCAAACAGGAAAACTGGGATCACCTGATTTGAAAGTGGGATAGCTTCTTCATCCTAACTCCTATGAGATTTATTCAGCTTCCTGGTGATTCTCCACTACTTTATGTATCAAAATCAAGCTTCTTACATCGCGATTCATCCTGGTTTGATTAGAATGACAAAGAAGCTGTCATATTCCCAAACAGGAAAACTGGGATCACCTGATTTGAAAGTGGGATAGCTTCTTCATCCTAACTCCTATGAGATTTATTCAGCTTCCTGGTGATTCTCCACTACTTTATGTATCAAAATCAAGCTTCTTACATCGCGATTCATCCTGGTTTGATTAGAATGACAAAGAAGCTGTCATATTCCCAAACAGGAAAACTGGGATCACCTGATTTGAAAGTGGGATAGCTTCTTCATCCTAACTCCTATGAGATTTATTCGGCTTCCTGGTGATTCTCCACTACTTTATGTATCAAAATCAAGCTTCTTACATCGCGATTCATCCTGGTTTGATTAGAATGACAAAGAAGCTGTCATATTCCCAAACAGGAAAACTGGGATCACCTGATTTGAAAGTGGGATAGCTTCTTCATCCTAACTCCTATGAGATTTATTCAGCTTCCTGGTGATTCTCCACTACTTTATGTTTCAAAATCAAGCTTCTTACATCGCGATTCATCCTGGTTTGATTAGAATGACAAAGAAGCTGTCATATTCCCAAACAGGAAAACTGGGATCACCTGATTTGAAAGTGGGATAGCTTCTTCATCCTAACTCCTATGAGATTTATTCAGCTTCCTGGTGATTTCCACTACTTTATGTTTCAAAATCAAGCTTCTTACATCGCGATTCATCCTGGTTTGATTAGAATGACAAAGAAGCTGTCATATTCCCAAACAAGAAAACTGGGATCACCTGATTTGAAAGTGGGATAACTTCTTCATCCTAATATCACTTTTAGGATTGAGTAGAGTAATCTGAGTGAATAAGAAAGACTAGAAGTGATTTAGAAGAGATTTGAGTATAAAATGAGATTAAGAGTCTAGTATAGAACCATTTAGAGACAAAGAGACTAAGAGAGACTCATAACTTTCTTAATTGTATTAATGAGAGAGTTTACACATATATATGAAGAGAGAGATTAGGGTTTTCGTAAACAAGAGGATAAGATAAGCATGTGGCGTCAAGGCTTAATTCAAAACCATCCAATAAGGTGATCAATCCGTGTGAAGCATCTTTAGCTGGCTGCTTCCTTTTGCTTTCACTTTCCAGCTGTGACAGCCTGTCCAAGACTCGCCCTTATCCTTTCCAACGGTCTGATCCATCCCACAAAGGCTAAGGTAACTTCTCCTCTTTACCTAAGTAACTCGGGTAACACAAGGTAAGGTTTGGTTGAGCTTTGGTCGATCCCATCTTGTACGGTCATGTACGGCCTTGTACGGCCTTGTACGGACTGGTTGATCTCAAAGCTCCCAAACCTTCCTAGCCTTCCTTATCCTCATTCTACTCAAGCCTCATCTCCCTTCTTCACTTAACTCTCCTCATCTTAACACTCCCCCTCAAGCTTAGCTTTGTGAAAGTCTAAGCTTGGACAGCCATGAGATCTTCCTCATTAAAAACCTCACTAAGGAAAACCCATTGGGATAAAACCTTAATGAGGGAAAAAGAGTAAAGATCTCACAGCTAAGGGGATCAGCTCCTTCTCTTCCCAAGATCTATGAGTCCCAATCTAATGTGAATGGACTCCATAGTCTTTTGTCTTGCTGCCTTGGTGAACACATCAGCCAACTGATCTTCACTTCTCGTATAGCAAGGTAAGATCACTCCAAGCACAATCATCTGTCTCACCTTGTGGCAATCAACCTCAATGTGCTTGGTTCTCTCATGGAACACCGAGTTGGATGCAATGTGAATGGCAGCTTGATTGTCGCAATGCATTGTCATTGGAGTGGCTTGATCAATCTCCAAGTGCTTCAAGATGCCTTTGATCCACACCAACTCGTTTGTGAGCTTCAGCATAGCTCTATACTCAGCTTCTGCACTTGAACATGACACCACCTTCTGTTTCTTGCTCTTCCAAGTCACCAAGTTGCCTCCAATGAATGTGCAATAGCCTGTGGTTGATCTCCTGTCAGCTCTATCTCCTGCCCAATCAGCATCACAATAGCCCACCACTTCTGTGCTTCCATTGCACCCCATCCATACTCCTTGATCCGGCGAGCCATTCAGATACATCAACAGCCTCTCCACCATGCGCCAGTGATGTTCCTTGGGAAGCTGCATGTGTTGGCTCACCTGATTCACAGCAAAACATATATCAGGCCTTGTAATGGTAAGGTAAATCAATTTGCCAACAAGTGTTCTATAGAGTTTAGGATCATGAAATGGCTTGCTGTCTTCAATCTCCCCCTCTCTTGGTACTTTGTAGCCATCCTCCATTGGCATCCTTGCTGTCTTGCCTCCATAAGCACCTGCACCTTTCAAAAGATCAAGTGTATACTTCCTTTGGGACATGAACAAACCTTCCTTGGATCTACAAATCTCAATTCCAAGAAAGTATTTCATTTCTCCCAAGTCTTTGATTTCAAACATAGACTTTAGAAACTCCTTGGTTGCTTTGATACCTTCCTTATCACTCCCAGTGATAATGATATCATCCACATACACAAGGAGAGCAACCATACCTGAGGGTGTCGTGAGTGTAAAGAGAGTGTGATCCAACTCTGACTTCTTGAAGCCTCGGCCGTTTAAAGTTGTGCTCAACTTGTTATACCAAGCTCTTGGTGATTGCTTCAACCCATAAATAGCTTTCTTTAGCCTCAGTACATTCCCTCTCTTCACTAGATGTTCCAGACCTGATGGAGGATACATATAGACTTCATCCTCAAGTTCTCCTTGTAGAAATGCATTCTTTACATCCATTTGCCACAATCCCCATCCAAGGTTCACAGCCAAGCTTAAAATAATCCTAATGGTGTGTAGCTTGGCCACTGGTGCAAATGTTTCAATGTAATCCTCTCCATATGTCTGAGTGAACCCTCTTGCTACTAGTCTAGTCTTCTTCCTCTCAATCGACCCATCAGCCTTGTACTTGATTGTAAAGATCCATCTACTAGACACAGCTTTCTTCCCTTTTGGTAGTTCACTCTCATACCATGTATCATTCTTTATCATAGCTCCTGCCTCAGCTCCTACTGATTCCTTCCATTCCTTATCCTCCATTGCCTCTTCATAGCTTCTTGGAATGTGATTCTCATCCAAGTTTACCATGAATGCGCAATGTGCTTCTGGATATTGAGCAAAAGAACACACGGCCTGAGTAGGATGCTTCACAGCTTGGGCATTGTAGTACACTCTTGTGTTTACCCAACTGGAAGGATCCTTTCTCAGCCTTGTACTTCTTCTCAATACTGGCCCTTCTTGCGCCATCTCTTGTTCTTCTTCTTGTGGCAGCACACTTGTTTCAGATCTTTCTTCTCCTAGCTGACTTGCTTCAGCTCCTTCTTCCCTTAGCTGACTCTCTTCAGCTCCTTCTTCTTGATCATTTGATTCCACAGCTTGATCATGAGAGCCAGAACTCTCTTCTCTAGTTCTTGTTTCATTCCCCCCCTCATGCTCAAGGTTGGAAGTCTGATGATCCGGGACTGTGGTAGTACTTCTCCCCTCTTGATGTCCTTGATTCATGTTGATTCCAAGGCCTTCTAGGATAATCCTCAAGGTTTCAGCTCTATCAGAGGTAAGATCCTTCAAGTCTTCTTGAATCTGTTCCTCATAATATCCTTTCTCTTCAACAAACTTCACTTCTCTAGATACTAACACTCTCCTTGTGTTAGGATCATAGCACTTGTATCCTTTCTGACTTGATGAGTATCCAATGAACATTGCCTTTGAACTCTTAGCTTCTAGCTTGTTTCTTATCTCTCCAGGCACCATCACAAAACACAAACACCCAAAGACCTTCATATGCTCGAGAGAAGGCTTGTACTGATTCAGTACCTCAAATGGTGATTGTCCTTGAAGGATCAGAGTTGGTGTCCTGTTGATGAGATAACACGCCGTAGCAACAGCATCACTCCAAAACTTCTTAGGCACATTGGATTGAAACATCATGGACCTGGCTACTTCCATCAAATGCCTGTTCTTCCTCTCAGCCACACCATTCTGTTGTGGGGTATAGGGACAGCTTGTCTGATGAAGGATTCCATGCTGAGATAGGTGTAGTTTGAATGCTTGTCCCGTGTACTCTCCTCCATTATCTGACCTGAAAATCTTTATCTTGGCATTGTAATGGTTAGTCACATAGGATTGAAAGTTTTTAAATGCATCAAGTACCCTATCTTTGGTTGGAATTAAGGTTAACCAGGTGTATTTGGATTTTTCATCAATGAAAGTTACATAATACTTATGGTTTTCTCTAGATAGGCAGGGTGCAGTCCAAACATCAGAATGAATAAGATCAAAACATTTTTCATAAACAGTAGTAGACTTGGTAAAGACAGTTCTACAATGCTTGCCTAAAATGCAAGCTTCACAATCATTATTCTCAAAGGAAACACCTGGCAACATCAGTTTTAAAGCCTTATTATGAGGGTGTCCTAATCTAGCATGCCACAATGCATTTTTACTTAAACCAGAACTAGAAACAGAAGTAAACGAGCAGCTATATCTAGAAACAGGAGTGAGATCTTCAAGTAAATATAGCTCTCCTTTAGTCACTCCCTTTCCGATCATCTTGCTGCTTTTAATATCCTGAAACTTAACATCATTAGGACTGAATATAACATTGCATTGCAAATCAGTAGCACACTTCTTAACAGATAACAAGTTTGATGTAAATTCAGGCATATAAAAAGCTTTAGTTTCCTTATTAAACAGTTTAAGACTTCCTATTCCTCTAATAGGAATCTTATCTCCATTAGCAATCATTACATTTCCATTCATTGGCACAATGTTTTTAATCAAGCTAGTATCACTTATCATATGATGAGATGCACCTGAATCAATCACTAATGGCTTAATGTCATGAGAACTAGCAATATGCGCAAGGATACTAGATGGTTTGAATGCATGATCATTTCTAGCAAGGTTTGCAATCCTAGATTGATTTACCATTTCTATCAAGCTCTCATGCATCCTATCAGTTCTAGTTAGATTCTCATAGTTCTCTACCATCCTAGCACCAAAAGAATACCCAAAGATGTTACCATTCTCCTTGAACATCTTAATGAGAGCATCAAGGTCGGATCTCCTTAGATACTCTTGGTCATTGTTCCCACGGTTGCTTGGTGCCCCGGTGTAGGCAGCAAGAGACTTCCCATCCCCTGCCTCACGCCCATCTATCTCCTTTCCTTTGCTTGTACCAGCTCCACCCGTTCCATCTGATGCATTAGCCCTTGCTTCACGGTCCTTCATGAACTTTGCCGGCTTGAGGTGTGGGTGAAGGATCCAGCATTGGCTCTTCTTGTGGCCATGCTTCTTGCAGTGATCACAGTTCCCATTGAACCTCCTCTCCTCAAACTTCCCATGCGCAGCAACCTTGTTTGCTTGCGGAGCTTCACTCCCCTCCTCTTGAGTTGCTTGGCTTGCAAGGGAAAGGTCTCCCTTCTTTGTAAACAGCCCAATGGAGCCTTGCTCCTTCTGAATCCGTGCACACACATCCTCAAGATCAGGTAGATTGTCCTCCCTCAGCAGGTGCTGGATGAGACCGTTGTAAGCCGGGTTCAGCGTGAGGAGTAGCCCAAAGACCTTGTCTTGCTCTCTCCTCTTGTTAAGCTCATCAGCATCCGTTGTGCTTGGCCTAAGCATCTCCATCTCGGACCAGAGACTCCTGAATCTCCCTAGATGCTTGGTGAACTCCATGTCTTCTTGTACAAGGTTGTTGATGGCTTGCTTCACTTCAAACACTCGGCTTAGGTTTGAAGTGTTGCCATACACCTTCTTCAAGGTATCCCACAGCTCTTTAGCAGACTCACAGTAGCTGTATGCATCCAGAATAGCCGGCTCAAGGGACGCATGGAGCACTGACATCACCAACATGTCCTCTTGATGCCACTTCTCTTCTGCCTTGCTTGCCGCTTCATCTTCAGCCTCTCCTTGGGTGATGAGCTTTGGAGCTTCTCCTGGCGTGATGTGCTTCCAAAGCCCCTTGCTTCCCACTGTGGTTCTCACCATCCGAGACCACACCAAGTAGTTGTTTCCCTTGAAACAAACCGCCACCTTCATGTTCATGTTCATCCCACTCTCCATGTTGAATGTAGAACCCTTTAGACTTCAATAACTTTCTCTTGAGGTAACTGTCTTGAGCGAACACTAGCAGCTTCAAACAACCAATATAACTCAGAAAGACTACCCAGAACCGCTTAAGAACACAAGAACACCAAACTGTTTCTTCAAAGCTTCAACCTTGAATCTTCAAAGAACCCAACGAAACCAAGTTCTCTAGGAACCTGGCTCTGATACCATATCACTTTTAGGATTGAGTAGAGTAATCTGAGTGAATAAGAAAGACTAGAAGTGATTTAGAAGAGATTTGAGTATAAAATGAGATTAAGAGTCTAGTATAGAACCATTGAGAGACAAAGAGACTAAGAGAGACTCATAACTTTCTTAATTGTATTAATGAGAGAGTTTACATATATATATGAAGAGAGAGATTAGGGTTTTCGTAAACAAGAGGATAAGATAAGCATGTGGAGTCAAGGCTTAATTCAAAACCATCCAATAAGGTGATCAATCCGTGTGAAGCATCTTTAGCTGGCTGCTTCCTTTTGCTTTCACTTTCCAGCTGTGACAGCCTGTCCAAGACTCGCCCTTATCCTTTCCAACGGTCTGATCCATCCCACAAAGGCTAAGGTAACTTCTCCTCTTTACCTAAGTAACTCGGGTAACACAAGGTAAAGGTTTGGTTGAGCTTTGGTCGATCCCATCTTGTACGGTCATGTACGGCCTTGTACGGCCTTGTACGGACTGGTTGATCTCAAAGCTCCCAAACCTTCCTAGCCTTCCTTATCCTCATTCTACTCAAGCCTCATCTCCCTTCTTCACTTAACTCTCCTCATCTTAACACCTAACTCCTATGAGATTTATTCAGCTTCCTGGTGATTCTCCACTACTTTATGTATCAAAATCAAGCTTCTTACATCGCGATTCATCCTGGTTTGATTAGAATGACAAAGAAGCTGTCATATTCCCAAACAGGAAAACTGGGATCACCTGATTTGAAAGTGGGATAGCGTCTTCATCCTAACTCCTATGAGATTTATTCAGCTTCCTGATGATTCTCCACTACTTTATGTATCAAAATCAAGCTTCTTACATCGCGATTCATCCTGGTTTGATTAGAATGACAAAGAAGCTGTCATATTCCCAAACAGGAAAACTGGGATCACCTGATTTGAAAGTGGGATAGCTTCTTCATCCTAACTCCTATGAGATTTATTCAGCTTCCTGGTGATTCTCCACTACTTTATGTATCAAAATCAAGCTTCTTACATCGCGATTCATCCTGGTTTGATTAGAATGACAAAGAAGCTGTCATATTCCCAAACAGGAAAACTGGATCACCTGATTTGAAAGTGGGATAGCTTCTTCATCCTAACTCCTGTGAGATTTATTCGACTTCCTGGTGATTCTCCACTACTTTATGTATCAAAATCAAGCTTCCTACATCGCGATTCATCCTGGTTTGATTAGAATGACAAAGAAGCTGTCATATTCCCAAACAGGAAAACTGGGATCACCTGATTTGAAAGTGGGATACCTTCTTCATCCTAACTCCTATGAGATTTATTCAGCTTCCTGATGATTCTCCACTACTTTATGTATCAAAATCAAGCTTCTTACATCGCGATTCATCCTGGTTTGATTAGAATGACAAAGAAGCTGTCATATTCCCAAACAAAAAAACTGGGATCACCTGATTTGAAAGTGGGATAGCTTCTTCATCCTAACTCCTGTGAGATTTATTCGACTTCTTGGTGATTCTCCACTACTTTATGTATCAAAATCAAGCTTCTTACATCGCGATTCATCCTGGTTTGATTAGAATGACAAAGAAGCTGTCATATTCCCAAACAGGAAAACTGGGATCACCTGATTTGAAAGTGGGATAGCTTCTTCATCCTAACTCCTATGAGATTTATTCAGCTTCCTGATGATTCTCCACTACTTTATGTATCAAAATCAAGCTTCTTACATCGCGATTCGTCCTGGTTTGATTAGAATGACAAAGAAGCTGTCATATTCCCAAACAGGAAAACTGGGATCACCTGATTTGAAAGTGGGATAGCTTCTTCATCCTAACTCCTATGAGATTTATTCGACTTACTGGTGATTCTCCACTACTTTATGTAACAAAATCAAGCTTTTTACATCGCGATTCATCCTGGTTTGATTAGAATGACAAAGAAGCTGTCATATTCCCAAACAGGAAAACTGGGATCACCTGATTTGAAAGTGGGATAGCTTCTTCATTGATATGATCATGGACCAGCCAGCTGATGGAGATAGAGATGGAGAGTTTAGAGATGAACTGGCTGAAGAAGATGATGTCTTAACCATTCCTAAAGGTCCCATAACTCGTGCCAGAGCCAGGAAACTCAAAGAAGCTATTGGAGGACTAATCAGGAAGTGGAGCAAGAAGAATGTCTTGGAGGAAGCTTGATACTTCAAGATACACTCATCACTATTCAAGCCATCTTACCATCAAGCTGACTATCATCTAGGCTAGCAAGCTATGTGTGCTCTTTTCCTATCATTGTTTTTGTCCCATTGGGTTTTGCAATGATAGGTTTTTAACGAGGCCATAGTCTTGCTATCTTATCACCTAGTTGATACTCTCGGACCAAACCACATGAAGAACCTTATGTTATCTTTTATTTCTAAGTACTTATGTCTTTTATTTTCGAAAACTCTATCTAAGTTATGTCTTTGTTTCTACATTAATTAGAGGAGCCTGTTCCTTTAATTTCGAAATGCTTGGAGCCTGTTCCAAGCCTTTCACTATATATATGTGTGTGACGGCAACCCTAGCAGCTATCTAATTTTCTTTCACTTAAACCTTTGTGTTTTCTTCTCCCTTGCTTTCACGAGTTAAGAGAGTGTCTGGTGTGTAATATCCAGTCTGTTGGTGTGTAATATCCAACGCCCAAGGGCTTTAGAAAGGTGTGTCATATCCGATCTAAGCCTAGAAGTATCAAGGAGCCTCTCCGCAGCCCCTTGTGTCACCATTCGATCCACAGCCTTGATAAACTTGAGTCTTTGATTCGTTTATGCAAGGATCTATCCATACCATCCAGAGAAGAGTCCTAGGATCTCATTAAGTGGTATCAGAGCACTCTGGAAGGGGAGTTTCGATTTCTCTTTTGTTTGTTCATAAGATCTACTCTTTATCGTTTCATATCTTTGATCATTCGGTTCTTGTGTGTTTATTCTCACTTGATCTGTTTTGTTTCATTATCAACATTGTTAGATCTGATTGTTTCGTGTCTCATATTGCTAGATCTAAGAATTTCGATCAAGTTCTATACAAAACCTTTCGCATTCTTGTTGATCACGTTACGGTTTCTTAAATCTGAAAGTTTATTGTGGTTGTGTGTTTCGATCTTTGTTGATAACATAAGATCCGTAGCCATTGAATCTCAAATCATCACCTGTTGAATCTCGAATCCTTTTCTGCTAAATCTGAGTTGTTGTTTCAATTTCGAAAGTGATAGAATTCAAATCGTCGCGTGTTGTTCAAGTATCTTCATTTGCCGCTTTGTTTGAATACCTTGTTTCCTTATTTGAATCTTGAGTTCTGAATTCTTTTGAACTACTTACTGGTTCAAGCTTTTCGTGTATCAGGAAAGCAATGGGGTCTGAGGAGGATGATGAAACCTTTGTGAGAAGGAATAAGTTGTTACAAGAAGCAATCACCAAACAAGTGATGGAAGCGATGGTGAAGTTGCTGGAAGAGAAGTATGATCAGAGACCGAATGATGGGCAAGGACAAGCATCTGGCCAGAGACGTGAGCAAAGAAGAAACAGACAAGGCCAGCGTGAGCATGCTGGATCAGAAGAAACTGATAACTTCTATGAGAGAAGTAGCCATAGCTCCGGTTCGAGACATAGCAGTAGAAGATCTCGACATGAGCATGAGGGCCGAAGGTATAGACGCAATGAGCTATCAGGATTGAAGCTTAAGATCCCTCCTTTCCATGGCAAAGCTGATCCATATGCCTATCTTGAGTGGGAAAAGAAGATAGAACTCGTTTTCAACTGTCAGCATTACTCAGAGACTAAGAAGATTCAAGTGGCTGCTACCGAGTTCAATGATTATGCTTTGAGCTGGTGGGATCAGTTGGTTACAAACAAGAGGCGCAATGGTGAATTTCCCATTGAAACATGGGCAGAGATGAAAGCTGTGATGAGCAAGAGGTTTGTACCAAGTCATTATCACCGTGATCTTCATCAAAAGCTGAGACTGCTTACACAAGGATCAAAGTCTGTAGAGGAATACTTTCAAGAGATGGAATTGCTTATGCTGAGAGCTTGTGTATCTGAGGACAGTGAAGCTACTATGGCACGTTTTCTTGGTGGCCTCAACCGTGAGATACAAGACAGAGTGGAGATGCAACACTACTTGGAAATAGAGGAGATGCTACACAAAGCTATCTTGGTGGAGCAGCAAGTTAAGAGAAGAAGTTATGCGCGTGGCAGCTATGGTTCCAGTAGATATCAGACCTCTAAGGAAGATAAACCAAGTTATCAGAAGGAGAGCAAGCCACAGCCAAAAGAAGAGTCTAAGTCTAGTAGCATCTACAACAAAGATAAGGGTAAAGTGGAGGCTACAAGTTCGCGTGCAAGAGATGTGAAGTGTTTTAAGTGCCAAGGGGGCACTATGCTAATGACTGTACTAACAAGAGAGTTATGATTCTTCTGGAGAATGGAGAGTTTGAATCTTAAGATGAGAAACTAAAGACTGATCAAGAACTATCAGAAGCTGAGTATGAGGAGGAACCAGTTCAAGGTAGACTTTTGGTTGCAAGAAGGACTCTCAGTTTGCAAAACAAAACTGAAGAACAAGAACAAAGAGAGAACTTGTTCTACACACGTTGTCTGGTGCATGGAAAGGTCTGCAGCCTGATCATTGACGGTGGAAGCTGTGTCAATGTTGCTAGTGAGATAATGGTAAAGAAGCTTGGATTGAAAATTCAGAAACATCCTAGACCTTATCGACTACAATGGCTTAATGAAGAAGGCGAGATGAGGGTATCTACTCAGGTTTCTATACCCTTGTCCATTGGGAGGTATGAAGATGACATTCTCTGCGATGTGATACCCATGGAAGCCAGCCATATATTACTTGGAAGGCCTTGGCAGTTTGATAGGCGTGTCATTCACGATGGCTTCACCAACAAACATTCTTTTGAGTTCAACGGCAAGCGAACTGTCTTGGTGCCTCTAACTCCTAAAGAAGTGCATGAGGATCAGCTTCAGCTTCAGAAAAAGAAAGAGATTGATCTCAAACCAGATAAGCAACACAACTTCTATGCTAAAGCTAGTGAAATCAAAAGATCTCTTTATTCTCATCAACCGGTTCTCTTATTTATTTTTAAAGAATCTCTTTTGTCTCTAACTGATTGTACACCGGTGTATCCGAGTGAGATGTCAGCTCTTTTACAGGAATACCATGATGTATTTCCAGAAGATAATCCCATAGGTTTGCCACCTATTCGAGGGATTGAGCATCAGATTGATTTTGTTCCAGGAGCTACTCTTCCCAACAGACCAGCATACAGAACTAATCCTGTGGAAACCAAGGAGCTACAAAGACAGGTTGAGGAACTGATGGAGAAAGGCCATATCCGTGAGAGTATGAGCCCATGTGCTGTACCTGTGCTCCTTGTGCCTAAGAAAGATGGGAGCTGGCGCATGTGTGTTGATTGTAGAGCAATCAACAATATAACAGTGAAGTATCGCCACCCTATTCCTAGATTAGATGATATGCTTGATGAATTGCATGGTTCTAGTGTCTTTTCTAAGATAGATTTGAAGAGTGGATATCATCAAATAAGAATGAAAGAGGGAGATGAGTGGAAAACAGCCTTTAAGACTAAGCATGGGTTGTATGAGTGGTTAGTAATGCCTTTTGGATTAACCAATGCTCCTAGCACGTTTATGAGATTGATGAACCATGTGCTTAGATCGTTCATAGGTTTGTTTGTGGTAGTATACTTTGATGATATCCTTGTTTACAGTAAGAACCTAGAAGAACATATAGATCATCTCAAGTCTGTTCTTGATGTATTGAGAAAAGAAAAACTGTTTGCTACCTTAAGAAATGCACTTTTTGTACGGATAACTTGGTCATCCTAGGCTTTGTTGTGAGTGCAGATGGAGTAAAAGTGGATCAGGAGAAGGTGAGAGCAATTCAAGAATGGCCAATTCCTAAGACCATAAGTGAAGTGAGGAGCTTCCACGGGCTTGCTGGTTTCTACAGGCGATTTATAAAAGACTTTAGCACTATATAGCAGCTCCCTTGACTGAAGTGATAAAAAAAGAAGTCGGATTCAAGTGGGGAGAAACACAAGAGAATGCCTTCCAATGCCTTAAAGAGAAGCTTACTCACGCCCCTCTTCTTATACTTCCTGATTTAATAAAACCTTTGAGATTGAATGTGATGCTTCTGGTATTGGAGTGGGTGCTGTTTTGATGCAGGAAAAGAGACCCATAGCTTACTTCAGTGAGAAGCTTGGAGGCGCCACTCTCAACTATGCAACCTATGATAAAGAGCTGTATGCTTTGGTGAGAGCTTTGCAGACTTGGCAGCACTACTTGTGGCCCAAGGAGTTTGTGATACACACTGATCATAAGTCCCTCAAGTACTTGAAAGGACAAAACAAGCTCAGCAAGAGACACGCAAGATGGGTAGAATTCATAGAAACCTTTCCTTATTTCATCAAGTACAAACAAGGTAAAGAAAATGTAGTTGCTGATGCACTATCTCGAAGGTATGTTCTCTTAAACACTCTTGATGTCAAGTTGTTAGGTTTTGAGCAGATTAAAGATATGTATGAATCTGATCCAGATTTTAAAGAAGCTTATATAACTCTTGTGAGAAATTTGCTGCTGGACATTACTTTAGACATGATGGATTCCTCTTTTATGATAATAGACTGTGTGTGCCTAATTGCTCTTTGAGAGATTTGTTTGTTAGGGAATCTCATGGAAGAAGTCTCATGGGTCACTTTGGTATTGCAAAGACTCTTAAAACTTTGCAGGATCATTTCTTTTGGTCTCGGATGAAAAGTGATGTGGAGAAACTATGTGAGAGATGTGCAACTTGCAAGCAGGCTAAGTCTAAGGTTCAGTCTCACGGTTTGTATACTCCTCTCCCTATTCCTTATCATCCTTGGAATGACATATCTATGGATTTCATTGTTGGATTGCCTAGAACTAGGACTGGAAGGATTCTATCTTTGTTGTTGTTGACAGGTTCTCAAAAATGGCACATTTTATAGCATGTCACAAAACTGATGATGCATTACATGTAGCTAATCTGTTCTTTAAGGAGATTGTGCGTTTACATGGCATGCCTAGGACCATAGTTTCTGATAGAGATACTAAGTTTTCTTAGTTTTTTGGAAAACTCTTTGGTCTAAACTAGGCACTAATTGTTGTTTCTCCACTACTTGTCATCCGCAAACTGATGGACAGACTGAGGTAGTTAATAGAACTCTAGGTATGAGATTAAGAGATCCTTAGAGTAATCAGAATAAAGAGAGTGTTTAGGAAGTGATTAAGAGAAGTTTGTGAAAGATTAGGAGACTAGATAGAGCCGTTTAGTGTCTAAGAGTAAACCATAGTGTCTAAGAGATTAGAGAGACTCAAACTGCTTAATCTTCATTAGGGTTGATGATTTACAATATATAGAGTGAGCATACAAGGTTTTCGAAATCAAGAGAAGACTAAAGCATGTGAGGTCAATCAGGAGAGGATAAGCTCATTTGGACTAGCCAATTAGCTTCTCCACATGCGCGGAGTATCTGGCATCTTGGACCGAGATGCTCTTGCCTTTCCAGCTGTTCCAGCCTGTCAAGCGCGCTCTACCCTATCCCTAAACGGTCTGATGCCTCAAGGTAAGTTCCTTCCTTTTACCTTAGTTACCGTGTTACTTGGCTGATGCAAGGTAAGTCTTGGTCGATGCTGGATGGTACGGACTGTACGGCTTGTACGGCCTTGTACGGACGTCCGTACCATGCTCTCCCTAAACTCCCTTAAGCTTCCTCATCTCCATTCCTCTTCAACTCCTTAGCTCTTCATACATATATTCAGCTCAACTCAACACTCCCCCTCAAGCTTAGCTTTGTATAAGTCTAAGCTTGGACAGCCACAAGATCTTCCTCATTAAAAACCTCACCAAAGAAAACCCAATGGGATAAAACTTTGATGAGGGAAAAGAGTAAAGACCTTGCAGCTAAGGGGATTAGCTCCTTCTCTTCCCAAGATCAATGAGGCCCAACCTGATGTGAATGGACTCCATTGTCTTCTGTCTTGCAGCCTTGGTGAACACATCCGCTAGCTGATCTTCACTCCTTGTGTAACATGGCAAGATCACCCCTAGCACAATCATCTGCCTCACCTTGTGACAATCAACTTCAATGTGCTTGGTCCTCTCATGAAACACCGAGTTGGATGCAATGTGGATGGCAGCTTGATTGTCGCAATGCATTGTCATTGGAGTTGCTTGATCAATCTCCAAGTGCTTCAAGATGCCTTTGATCCATACCAACTCGTTGGTGAGCTTCAGCATGGCTCTATACTCGGCTTCTGCACTTGAACATGACACCACCTCTGCTTTCTTGCTCTTCCAAGTCACCAAGTTGCCTCCAATGAATGTGCAATAGCCTGTGGTTGATCTCCTGTCTGCTCTATCACCAGCCCAATCCGCATCACAGTATCCCACCACTTCAGTGCTTCCATGCAGCCCATCCATACTCCTTGATCAGGTGAGCCGTTTGAGATACATCAAGATCCTCTCCACCATGCGCCCATGATGTTCCTTAGGTACTTGCATGTGTTGACTCACCTGATTCACAGCAAAACAAATGTCAGGTCTAGTTATAGTGAGGTAGATCAATTTGCCAACTAGTTTTCTATAGAGTTTAGGATCCTGATAAGGTTTGCTGTCTTCAATCTCCCCCTCTCGTGGGACTTTGTAGCCATCCTCTATAGGCATCCTTGCTGTCTTGCCTCCATAAGCACCTGCACCTTTCAAAAAGATCAAGTGTATACTTCCTTTGGGACATGAACAAACCTTCCTTGGATCTACATATCTCAATTCCGAAAGTAAAAGTTTCATTTCTCCCAAGTCTTTAATCTCAAACATGGATTTAAGAAACTCCTTGGTTGCTATGATACCTTCCTTATCACTCCTGTGATAATGATATCATCACATACACAAGGAGTGCAATCATACCTGAGGGAGTCGTGAGTGTGAAGAGGTGTGATCTAGTTCAGACTTCTTGAAGCCTCGGCCATTAAGAGTAGTGCTCAACTTGTTGTACCACCGCTTGGTGATTGCTTCAGCCATAGATGGCTTTTCTTCAGTCTCAACACATTTCCACTCTTCACTAAGTGTTCAAGGCCTGGAGGTGGATGCATATACACTCATCCTCAAGTTCACCTTGTAGAGAAACGCATTCTTCACATCCATTGCCATAACCCCATCCAAGATTCACAGCCAAGCTTGTACAATCCGGATTGTTGTGGGTTTAGCTACTGGTGCAAAGGTTTCTATGTAATCTTTATGACTTTAGAGAATGTGAAAGGTATTGAGAAGACTAAGAGAGATTCAAGAGAGATTAGAGTGTTTAAGAGAAAGTGTATGAGATTATCATGATGAACTAGAGAGAGAGAGACTCATAAACTCGTGTTAATATTAATCAAGGCAGAGTTTACAATATATAGCAAAGGAAAGACTAGGGTTTCAGCATAAGAGATAAGCAAAGCATGTGTAGTCAAAGCTAAAGGGAGCGGATGGTTTGAACTATCCAATGGAGTGCTTCACACACTTTCAGCATATTCAAGATGCTGATTACTTTACAGCTATGCCAGCCTGTCTTCTCCGCGTCTCCTCCTTCCTTCAACGGTCATAAGCCTCCTTAACACTCAAGGTAACTCTCCAAAGTAACTTGGGTAAGGATGGTAAGTTTTGGTTGATGGTGGGTCGACCCTAGAATGTACGGCCTACGTAGTACGGTCAGTACGGATTGTACGGACTGGTCGACCTCATACCTCATCCTTTCCTTAACACATCCTTCTCATAATGCTTCCTTATCCCCATCACTTCCCTTGCTTATACTCAACTCATTTCAACACTCCCCCTCAAGCTTAATTCTAGAATCCATTAAGCTTGGAACAGCCATGAGATCTTCCTCATTAAAAACCTCACCAAAGAAAACCCATTGGGACAAAACTTTGATGAGGGAAAAAGAGTAAGAACTCATGGCAAAGGGGATCAGCTCCTTGGGAAAGATCTATGAGTCCCAATCTGGTATGAATGGACTCCATAGTCTTTTGTCTTGCAGCCTTGGTGAACACATCCGCAAGTTGATCCTCACTCCTTGTATAGCATGGCAAGATTACTCCCAAGACAATCATCTGCCTCACCTTGTGACAATCAACTTCAATGTGCTTGGTTCTCTCATGGAAGACTGAGTTGGTTGCAATGTGTATAGCCGCTTGATTGTCACAATGCATAGTCATTGGAGTTGCTTGCTCTATCTCCAAATGCTTCAAGATCCCTTTGATCCATACCAACTCATTGGTAAGCTTCAGCATTGCTCTATACTCAGCTTCAGCACTTGAACAAGACACCACCTTCTGCTTCTTGCTCTTCCAAGTCACCAAGTTGCCTCCAATGAATGTACAGTAGCCAGTGGTTGATCTTCTGTCTGCTCTATCTCCAGCCCAATCCGCATCACAATATCCCACTACTTCAGTACTCTTGTTGCATCCCATCCAAACTCCAAGGCTTGATGTCCCGTTCAGATACAAGAGCAGTCTCTCCACCATGCGCCAGTGATGATCCTTTGGAACTTGCATATGCTGGCTCACTTGGTTCACAGCAAAGCAAATGTCTGGTCGTGTGATGGTGAGGTAGATGAGCTTCCCTACTAGCTTCCTGTATAGCTTTGGATCATGAAAGGCCTTGCTATCTTCAATCTCCCCCTCACGTGGAATCTTGTATCCATCTTCAAGAGGCATCTTTGCTGTCTTATCTCCTTGTATACCTGCATCTTTCAAAAGATCAAGTGTGTACTTCCTTTGGGAAATGAACAATCCTTCCTTAGATCTACACAACTCAATTCCAAGGAAGTATTTCATTTCTCCTAAGTCTTTGATTTCAAACACAGATTTCAAAAACTCCTTTGTGGCTTTTATACCAGCCTTATCACTACCTGTTATGATAATGTCATCAACATATACAAGTAGACAGATGATACCTGAGGGTGTAGTGAGAGTGAAGAGAGTGTGATCCAATTCAGACTTCTTGAACCCACGCCCATTTAAGGTAGTGCTCAGCTTGTTATACCATGCTCTAGGAGATTGCTTCAACCCATAGATAGCCTTCTTGAGTCTCAATACATTTCCAGGTTTCACAAGGTGCTCTAGACCCGGTGGTGGATACATATACACTTCATCCTCTAGCTCTCCTTGAAGAAAGGCATTCTTCACATCCATCTGCCAAAGCTCCCACTCAAGATTCACAGCAAGAGATAGTACAATTCTTATGGTATGGAGTTTGGCAACAGGGGCAAAGGTATCAATGTAGTCTTCCCCATATGTTTGAGTGTATCCTCTAGCCACCAGTCTTGTCTTCTTCCTCTCAATAGTTCCATCAGGTAGATACTTGATAGTGAATATCCACTTGCTTGTTACTGCCTTCTTCCCTCTTGGTAACTCACTTTCAAACCAAGTGTCATTCTTTATCATAGCATTTGCTTCATCACCCACTGATTCTTTCCAATCTTCATGTAACATTGCTTCTTCATATGATCTTGGTACACTGCTCTCATCTAAGCTTGTAATGAATGCACAATGTTCCTTTGGGTAGCTCGCAAATGAGCACACAGCCTGAGAGGGATGCTTCACAGCTTGAGCATTGTAGTACACTCTCGTGTTTACCCAGTTGGAAGCATCTCTCTTCAGCCGTGTGCTTCTCCTTAATGGGGCTTGTTCCACCTCCACCACCGTAGGCTGCACCACCGTAGGCTGAACTGCTTCTCTTTCTACTTCATTTGGTTCAATTGGTTCCACATGATCTTCTTGTATGGATTCTTCCTCTCTTTGTATCACACCTTGACCATGACTATCTGAGTCTTGATCCTCATGATCTTCAGGCTCAGCCTCATTTCCCCCCTCATGATCATGGTGTGATGGTTCTTCAGCTTCATTCTCCTTTGATGGTTGCTGATCCTGGGACATGTTGATTCCAAGTCCTTCCAGTACACGCCTAAGACTTGTAGCTCGATCAGATGGTTGAGACAAATCTTCAAGATCTTCCCACTTTCTATCTCCATAAAAGCTCTTATCCTCCAAGAACTTCACATCTCTAGACACAAGAACTCTCCTGGCTTCTGAATCATAGCATTTGTATCCCTTTTGTGACGTTGAGTAGCCAATGAACATGGCTCTTGTGCTCTTTGCTTCTAGCTTATTCCTTAGCTCCCCGGGTACAAGTACAAAGCACACGCATCCAAAGACTCTTAAGTGATCCAGCACAGGTTTGCTTCTGTTTAAAACTTCATAAGGAGCTTGATCTTCCAGGATCTTGGTTGGTATCCTATTGATTAGATAACAAGCCGAGATCACAGCATCACTCCAGAATCTCTTAGGCACACTTGTATGAAACATCATAGACCTTGCCACCTCCATTAGGTGTCTATTCTTTCTCTCAGCTACACCGTTCTGTTGAGGAGTGTATGGACAACTTGTCTGATGTAGAATCCCATGTTGAGCTAGGTGACTCTTGAATGCATTGCCAGTATATTCTCCACCATTATCAGACCTGAAAATCTTAATCTTGGCATTATACTGGTTAGATACATAAGATTGGAAGTTTTTAAATGCATCAAGAACCCTATCCTTTGTTTTAATGAGTGTTATCCAGGTGTATTTAGATTTCTCATCTATAAATGTGACAAAGTACTTGTAATTATCTCTAGATAAGCAGGGAGCAGTCCATACATCAGAGTGAACAAGATCAAAACACTTATCATAGATAGTAGTAGATCTTTTAAAGACAGTCTTACAATGTTTTCCCAAAATACAAGCCTCACAATCATTATTTTTAAACATGACACCTGGAAACATTAAGCTTAAGGCTCTAACATGTGGATGTCCTAGCCTAGAATGCCATAATGCACCTTTACTTAAAACAGAACTCAGCAAACAACTAGAAATGGGGTTAATGTCTTCAAGTACATAAAGATCCCCCTTGGTTACTCCTTGTCCGATCAACTTATTGCTCTCAATATCCTGAAATGTCACATTGTTAGGACTAAAGATAACATTGCATTGTAGATCATTGGTACATCTTTTAACAGATAAGAGATTAGAAGTAAAATCAGGCATGTAAAATGCTTTAGAGTTCTTATCAAATAGCTTTAAGTCTCCTACACCTTTAATGGGAATTCTATCTCCATTTGCAATCATTACATGACCATGAGCAGGTTCTATGTTTTTGATCAAGCTATCATCACTAATCATGTGATGAGATGCACCAGAGTCAACAATCAATGGTTTTATGCCTCTAGCAAGATGAGTTCTAGGTGATTCATTTCTCAGTTTTAATTTCTCAATGATATCTATCAACCTATTCTCATTCCTAGGCATCATATGAGCAGTATAAGAGTAACCAAGAGTGTTTCCGAATGTACCAGACTCCTTAAGAGCTTTGATGAGGGCATCAATGTCAGATTTGCGGATCACTTCATGCTCCAAACTCTTTGCGGCCGTGTAGTGAGTTGCCATTGCCTTGCCTGCGCTTTCACCCACTTGTGCACTTGAGCCTGCTCCTGATGGACCGGCTTCACTTGCTTCAGTAGACAGGTTAGCTCTGGCTTCTCGATCCTTGTTGAACTTGGCCGGCTTGAGATGGGGATGAAGGATCCAGCACTGGCTCCTCTTGTGTCCCGGCTTCTTGCAGTGATCACAGTTGCCTCCAAACCTCCTCTCATCACCATACTTCCTCTCATCAGTCTTGTATGCTGCACGGTTAGCTTGCGCTCCTTCCTCAGCCTTGTTGGCTAGAGCTAAGTCTCCCTTGCTTCCGAAGAGACCAAGAGATCCTTCCTCCTTCTGGAGCTGCGCACACACTTCCTCCATGGATGGAAGACTTGGCATCCTCAACATGTGTTTGATCACATCATTGAACGGAGGATCCAAAGTCAACAGCAATCCAAACACCTGATCCTGCTCCCTCCTCTCCATGAGTAGCTCTTGATCAGCCGTGCTTGGCCTCAATGATTCAAGCTCAGACCACAAGGATCTATACTTGCCCAAATGCTTGGTGAACTCCTCTCCATCTTGTACCAGTGTGTTGATAGCTTTCTTGATCTCATACACACGGTTCAGATTGGTAACGTTCCCAAAAGTCTTTTGGAGTACCTCCCACAGGTGTTTTGGAGTCTCACAGTAGCTGTAGGCTTCCAAGAGATGTTCTTCAAGAGATCCTTGCAGCACAGATAGCACCATCAAGTCATCTTGAATCCACTTCTTTCCATCAGCAACCGCGAGCTCTCTTCCACCTTCTTCCTCACTGGCCACTGGTGCTGGAGCTTCATCTGTGATGTGACCCCATAACCCTAGCCTCCCAATGGCTGTCTTCACAAGCCTAGACCACAACAGGTAGTTTCCCCCACCCTTGAGTGAAATCGGAACCGTAATCACCTTGTTTCCTCCCATCTTGATTTGCTTGGACTTGGTTTAGAATCTCACAAGAAAGAACTTTTATCTGAAGCTGAAGAACACACGATCTCAATACCACAGCCAACCTGGCTCTGATACCATATGACTTTAGAGAATATGAAAGGTATTGAGAAGTCTAAGAGAGATTCAAGAGAGATTAGAGTGTTTAAGAGAGAGTGTATGAGATTATCATGATGAACTAGAGAGAGAGACTCATAAACTCGTGTTATATTAATCAAGGCAGAGTTTACAATATATAGCAAAGGAAAGACTAGGGTTTCAGCATAAGAGATAAGGCAAAGCATGTGTAGTCAAAGCTAAAGGGAGCGGATGGTTGAACTAGCCAATGGAGTGCTTCACACACTTTCAGCATATTCCAAGATGCTGATTACTTTACAGCTATGCCAGCCTGTCTTCTCCGCGTCTCCTTCTTCCCTTCAACGGTCATAAGCCTCCTTAACACTCAAGGTAACTCTCCAAAGTAATTGGGTAAGGATGGTAAGTTTTGGTTGATGATGGGTCGACCCTAGAATGTACGGCCTGTACGGCCAGTACGGTCGTACGGATTGTACGGGACTGGTCGACCTCATACTCATCCTTTCCTAAAATCTTTCCTAATGCTTCCTTATACCCCATCACTTCCCTGCTTATACTCAACTCATTTCAACAATCTTCTCCATACGTTTGAGT
>NW_026016327.1:0-35281 GCF_020379485.1 Brassica napus
GCTTCACTGCGGAGTTCTGATGGGATCCGGTGCATTAGTGCTGTATGATCGCACCCGTCAGTACATCACTCTCGTTTCTATATATATTTTCGGGCCAATCCAAGTGCAAGCCGTGGGGCCCACATGTTTCTGGCCGTTTTGTTTCGAGCGAAAAAGTGCGTCGAGGTTAATGGTGTAAGAAAGCATCAAAAACACCCTGAGAATCGCTTTCGATCTTTGCGTGCCATAACTTTCCGCAGCCCGTTTGAGGTCAAAATGGCTGAAATTTGAGCCCGAAAAATTGGCGCCGTCTATAACCGCCCATCTTGGTTTCTGGGGCTTTTCCGAATGGTGCTATGGGCGACGTAGTTCCTCACGGTTCAAAAGTTATGAGGTTTCAAGTTTGGATCGTTTTAGGCTGAACAAAAGTAAAAAAATAAAAGGAGTGCAACACGAGGACTTCCCGGGAGGGGTCCACCAATCCTAGTACTACTCTCGCCCAAACGCTTCACTACGGAGTTCTGATGGGATCCGGTGCATAGTGCTGGTATGATCGCACCCGTCAGTACATCACTCTCGTTTCTATATATCCTTTTTGCGGCAATCCAAGTGCAAGGCCGTGGGACCCACATGATTTCTGGCCGTTTGTTTCGAGCGAAAAAGTGCGTCGAGGTTAATGGTGGTTCAGAAAGCATCAAAAACACCCTGAGAATCCGTTTTCGATCTTTTTACGTGCCATAACTTTCTGCAGCCCGTTTGAGGGTCAAACGGCTGAATTTGAGCCCGAAAAATTACGCCGTCTAATTCACCACCAATCGGATTCTGGGGCTTCCGAAATGGTGCTATGGGCGACGTAGTTCCTCACGGTTCAAAAGTTATGGGTTTTCAAGTTTGGACTCGTTTTAGGCTGAAAAAAAAAGTAAAAAAATAAAAAGGAGTGCAACACGAGGACTTCCCGGGAGGTCACCAATCCTAGTACTACTCTCGCCCAAGCACGCTCACTGCGAGTTCTGATGGGATCCGTGCATTAGTGCTGGTATGATCGCACCCGTCAAGTACATCATTCCGTTTCTATATATCCTTTTCTCGGCCAATCCAAGTGCAAGCCGTGGGGCCCACATGATTTTCTGGCCGTTTTGTTTCGAGCGAAAAAGTGCGTCGAGGTTAATGCTGTTAAGAAAGCATCAAAAACACCCTGAGAATCCGTTTTAGATATTTTTTACGTGCCTTAACTTTTCGCACCCGTTTGAGGGTCAAACGGCTGAATTTGAGCCCAAAAAATTGCGCCGTCTATTCAACGCCCATTGTGGTTTCTGGGGCTTTCCGAAATGGTGCTATGGGTGACGTAGTTCCTCACGGTTCAAAAGTTATGAGGTTTTCAAGTTTGGACTCGTTTTAGGATGAAAAAAAATAAAAAATAAAAAGGAGTGCAACACGAGGACTTCCCGGAGGTATGATGAAGCAACTGCGAGTTCATATCCTAAGTATGGTATTGTGAAGATGAAGCAATAAATATCTAGAGGTTGAAGATGAAGCAATAAGATATGGAAATGAAACAATAAGAAACAAGAGGGAATTAGGCGAGTTCAAATGAAGCATGAGCTGTTTTGCCTTGTGTTCCAAGTCTGTCCCCTAGGTGAAGTACAAGACAAAGATAAGGAAACTGAATCACAATAATCAGAAGGAGATGTCTTTTGCTGTGTGGGACAAACAAGAGAGAGGAGCCGTTGGAGTGTGCAGATGGCACATGAAGGATCAGCTCACATGGGTTGGTTAAGGTTCCAAGTCAATGGAGATGTTTAGGACATGTCACTGTCCGGGACCAGCCTGCACAAGATCAGACTTGTCCTCTTCTCACCTTGTTTATTATTTGTCTAGTTTATTATATCTCATGTACTTGTAACCTCTTTATATATGGGATGTTCCCATAAACAAATCAAGCAATGGAATAAGAGATTCTTCTTCATATTCTCTCATTTGCAATACTCTCTCTCTCTCTTTCTTATTTTTACTCAAACTCCTTAATCTCTTTGATCTTATCACATAAACCATCTCATAAATCACTAATTCTCACATGGTATCAGAGGCTATTAAGCTCTTGAAACCTATTTCTTCCGCAAACCTTTACTCTGATTATTTCTTACAAAAATATTTTCTATTTTCTCTCACCATTCTTGAACTGTTCTTGAGTTGTTCTTGATGGATTCTGGAGAAAATTCAAAAATGTTTGTGATTCCAGCTACCCTTAAGGGAGCTAACTACCTGTTGTGGGCAAGACTTGCTAAGACAGCTCTTGGTGGCAGAGGCTACTGGGATATTGTTGAAGAAGGCAAGAACCCAAAGAAAACAACCCTAGGAGAGGATGGTAGAGAAGTGGTGGTGAGTGAAGCTGGCGACAAGAAGAAGAATCAAGAGGACCTCATGGTGCTGTCTATTCTTCAGTCCAGCCTTGATGCTCCACTCCAGGAAGCTTATGGCTACTGTGAAACCTCCAAAGACCTATGGGATACACTCAAGAAGGTCTATGGAAACCAGTCCAACATCAGTAGGGTGTTTGAGGTCAAGAAGGCTATCAATACTCTAAGTCAAGAGGACAATGACTTTGATAAACACTTTGGGAAGTTTAGATCCCTGTGGGCTGAGCTAGAGATGCTAAGGCCAGCAACCATTGATCCAGATGTGTTGAATGAAAGGAGAGAACAAGACAAGGTGTTTGCTCTTCTCTCTACTCTCAACCCTGGATACAATGACCTCATCAAGCATATCCTAAGAGACAAGGAACTCCATCCCTTGAAGAAGTGTGTGCTCGGATTCAAAAGAACAAGGATCAGTGGGGCTCTTTGGAGGCAAGCGAGACTTGGTACTTGCAAACCAAGCTGAAGGAGTTGCAAATAAAGGTACCTACAAGACTGAAGACAAGAAGGTGTGGACATGCGATCATTGCAAGAAGAGAGGCCATGGAAAGGACAAGTGCTGGATCCTCCATCCTCACCTCAAGCCACAGAAGTTCAGAGCCAACTACAATGATACAAGAGCCAACTTCTCTGGTGACATGGGAGAGCCATCTACTCCAGCAAGCATGCGCCCAGCTCCAGCAGGTGGTGAAGGCAAAGCAATGACGTCTAGTGGCAACCTGACCTTGAGGAACAATCAAGATGAAGTCATCAGGCGCTCTGACATTGAGCTCTCATCAAACTCCTCAAAGAAAATCTGGTAACACACTTGGTACCTCTTTACATGCCTCCACTTGTGGTATCTTGCTGAATGCTTTAACTGAACCTAAAATTACAAAACCATTGGTTATAGATTCAGGGGCAAGTCACCACATGATTAGTGATCTTAGCTTAATTAAAAATATTGTTCCTGCCCTAGGAATGTTATGATAGCTAATGGAGAGAAAGTACCAATCAAAGGTGTAGGTGATCTTAGGCTATTTGATAAAGATTCTAAAGCTTTCTACATGCCTAGTTTTACCTCTAACTTGTTATCAGTTAAAAGAGCCACTAATGACTTGAATTGTAGTGTTACTTTCACTCCTAATGATGTCTACTTTCAGGATATTGAAACTAGTAGGTTGCTTGGCAAAGGTGTAACCAAGGGAGACTTGTACTTACTTGAAGACACTAAGCTCTCAGCCGATTTATCTTATGCTCTAAATTCCATTTCTACTTTACCTAAAGATGTATTATGGCATGCTAGATTAGGACATCCCCATTCTCGTGCTTTGAACATCATGCTTCCTAGTATTTTTTAAAAGTGATTGTGAGGCTTGTATCCTAGGCAAACATTGCAAGAGTGTGTTCCCTAGATCAAGTACTATTTATGAAATTGCTTTGACTTAATCCACTCTGATGTATGGACAGCTCCATGCATATCTAGAGAACATCATAAGTATTTTGTGACCTTTATAGATGAAAAATCAAAGTATACATGGATCACATTATTACAATCTAAAGATAGGGTCTTAGAAGCTTTCATAAATTTTCAAAACCATGTATCTAACCACTTTAATGCCAAGATTAAGATTTTGAGATCAGATAATGGAGGAGAATACACAAGCAATGCTTTCAAACAACACTTAGCCAAACATGGGATGATCCACCAAACTAGCTGCCCATATACTCCACAACAAAATGGTGTAGCTGAGAGAAAGAATAGACATCTCATGGAGGTGGCAAGGAGTATGATGTTCCACACAAGTGTGCCCAAACGTTTCTGGGGAGATGCAGTCCTAACAGCATGCTATCTAATCAATAGGATCCCACAAAAGTCCTTCAAGATCAATCTCCTTATGAGGTACTTAACAAAAACAAATCATCTATAGATCATATGCGTGTGTTTGGGTGTCTTTGTTTTGTTTTGATACCAGGAGAACAAAGAGATAAGTTGTCAGCTAAGAGCACAAAGGCAATCTTTATTGGATACTCTCCCCACCAGACGGGCTATAAGTGTTATGTACCAGAGACCAGGAGGGTCTTAATCTCAGAGATGTGAAATTTGTGGAATCTAGAGGCTACTATGATGGAAAGAGTTGGGAAGAGGTAGAGAACCTGTCCCACTCAGCCTCGGATAGAGCTAACAACCTAAGGAGAGTAATGGAAAGACTTGGAATCAGTATACACCAAGATCAAGGAGCCACTACACCTGAGGCCACTCAATCCACGCCATCTACTGAGGTTGATACTGATGTGATTGAGATTCCTCACCTTGATCATGAGGGGGACAATCAAGCTGAACACTATCAAGAGGATTCAGCAAGTCATGATCAAGCTGAGCATCATACACAAGAGGAGCAGGATCATCACGTGACTCAAGAGGAGCCAGTAGTGATTGCAAGCCAGCCTCAGCCTAATATTGATCAAGCTGCAACTGAGGAAAGTAGTTCACAGCCGGCTCCAAGAAGAAGTTCTAGGATAAGAAAGCCGGTTGATCTAAATTGGAACAATATAGGGTCTACTTCAATGCTCAAGCTGTGGCTCATCCCATACAAGGAGTGTGCTCTCTAGCTCATTATCCCAAGAACATGTGGTGTTTATTGGAGAGTTGGATCAGGAATACATTCCAAGGTCTTATGAGGAAGCTATGGAGCATGAGGAATGGAAAGAATCAGTGGGCAGTGAGACTAATGCCATGATCATCAATGATACATGGTATGAAGCTGAACTACCTAAAGGCAAGAGAGCTGTAACAAGCCGCTGGATCTTCACCATCAAGTACAATGCTGATGGGACAGTAGAGAGGCGCAAGACAAGGCTAGTAGCAAGAGGCTTCACTCAAACATAGGAGAAGATTATCTAGATACCTTTGCACCAGTTGCTAAACTTCACACCATAAGGATAATCCTATCCTTGGCTGTCAACCTAGAGTGGGATCTATGGCAAATGGATGTGAAGAATGCTTTCCTACAAGGAGAACTAGAAGATGAGGTCTACATGAGGCCACCTCCTGGCCTAGAACACCTAGTGAAACCTGGAAATGTTCTTAGACTCAAGAAGGCTATCTATGGATTGAAACAATCACCTAGAGCATGGTACCACAAGCTAAGCACCACACTCAATGGAAGGGGCTTTGTGAAATCTGAGGCAGATCATACTCTCTTTACACTCACCAGCAAGCAAGGGATTGTTGTGATCTTAGTATATGTTGATGATATCATCATCACCGGGAGTGACAAAGAAGGTATACTCTTAACTAAAGCTTTCCTTAAATCATCTTTTGATATCAAAGACTGGGAGAGTTAAAGTACTTTCTAGGAATTGAGATGTGCCGATCCAAGGATGGGCTATTCTTATCCCAAAGAAAGTACACACTTGATCTTCTGAATGAGGCAGGTGATCTAGGAGGAAGAGCAGCCAAGACTCCACTAGAAGATGGGTATAAGGTGCTGCGTGAGGGGGAGATTGAAGACAAGCCCTATACTGATGTGCAACACTATAGGAGAATGGTGGGAAAGTTGATATACCTCACCATCACCAGCCTGATGTATGCTTTGCAGTCAACCAAGTAAGCCAGCATATGCAAGCTCCCAAGATACACCATTGGAACATGGTTGAGAGAATCCTAAGATACCTAAGAGAGGCGCCAGGGCAAGGAGTATGGATGGGATGCAACAAAAGCACAGAGGTAGTTGGGTATTGTGATGCTGATTGGGCAGGGGACAGAGTGGATAGGAGATCCACCACAGGCTATTGTACATTCATTGGAGGCAATCTTGTTACTTGGAAGAGCAAGAAACAGAAGATAGTGTCATGCTCAAGTGCTGAAGCTGAATATAGGGCAATGAGGAAGCTCACTAATGAGTTGATCTGGATCAGGAACCTACTTCAAGACTTGGGTATAGAGACATCAACTCCAATCACCATGCATTGTGATAATCAAGCTGCAATACACATAGCTTCCAACAGTGTGTCCATGAGAGAACTAAACACATTGAGGTGGACTGTCATAAAGTTAGGCAAGCAGTGGAACAAAGGATCATCTTACCTTGCTACACAAGGAGTGAGGATCAACTAGCTGACATCTTCACTAAGGCTGCAAGCACCAAGGTTTGCGGGTTCATACATTCCAAGTTAGGACTCGTAGATCTTTCACAACACTGATCCTCTTAGCCATGAAGTGTTCTACTCTTTTCCTTGGCTTGGTTTTTATCCCATGAGGTTTTCCAAGCTAAAGGTTTTAATGAGGGAATGCTTCATGGTTTCCAAGCTAGACCAGTCCCTATGGTCAAGCTTGAGGGGGAGTGTGAAGATGAAGCAATAAATATCTAGAGTGTATGAAGATGAAGCAATAAGATATGGAAATGAAACAATAAGAAACAAGAGGGAATTAGGCGAGTTCAAATGAAGCATGAGCTGTGTTGCCTTGTGTTCCAAGTCTGTCCCTAGGTGAAGTACAAGACAAAGATAAGGAAACTGAATCACAATAATCAGAAGGAGATGTCTTTTGCTGTGTGGGACAAACAAGAGAGAGAGCCGTTGGAGTGTGCAGATGGCACATGAAGGATCAGCTCACATGGGTTGGTTAAGGTTCCAAGTCAATGGAGATGTTTAGGACATGTCACTGTCCGGACAGCCTGCACAAGATCAGACTTGTCCTCTTCTCACCTTGTTTATTATTGGTCTAGTTATTATATCTCATGTACTGTAACCTCTTATATATATGGGATGTTCCATAAACAAATCAAGCAATGGAATAAGAGATTCCTTCTTCATATTCTTCATTTGCAATACTCTCTCTCTCTTTCCTATTTTTACTCAAAAACTCCTAATCTCTTGATCTTATCACATAAACCATCTCATAAATACTATCTCACGGTATGATCGCACCCGTCAGTACATCACTCTCGTTTCTATATATCCTTTTGCGGCCAATCCAAGTGCAAGGCCGTGGGGCCCACATGATTTTCTGGCCGTTTTGTTTCGAGCGAAAAAGTGCGTCGAGGTTAATGGTGTTAAGAAAGCATCAAAACACCCTGAGAATCCGCTTTCGATCTTTTTACGTGCCATAACTTTCTGCAGCCCGTTTGAGGGTCAAAACGGCTGAATTTGAGCCCGAAAATTACGCCGTCTAATCACCGCCCATCGTGGATTCTGGGGCTTTCCGAAATGGTGCTATGGGCGACGTAGTTCCTCACGGTTCAAAAGTTATGAGGTTTTCAAGTTTGGACTCGTTTTAGGAAAAAAAAAAAATAAAAAAATAAAAAGGAGTGCAACACGAGGACTTCCCGGGAGGTCACCAATCCTAGTACTACTCTCGCCCAAGCACGCTTCACTGCGGAGTTCTGATGGGATCCGGTGCATTAGTGCTGGTATGATCGCACCCGTCAGTACATCACTCTCGTTTCTATATATCCTTTTGCGGCCAATCCAAGTGCAAGGCCGTGGGGCCCACATGATTTCTGGCCGTTTTGTTTCGAGCGAAAAGTGCGTCGAGGTTAATGGTGTTAAGAAAGCATCAAAAACACCCTGAGAATCCGCTTTCGATCTTTTTTACGTGCCATAACTTTCTGCAGCCCGTTTGAGGGTCAAAACGGCTGAATTTGAGCCCGAAAAATTACGCCGTCTAATCACCGCCCATCGTGGATTCTGGGGCTTTCCGAAATGGTGCTATGGGCGACGTAGTTCCTCACGGTTCAAAAGTTATGAGGTTTTCAAGTTTGGACTCGTTTTAGGCTGAAAAAAAATAAAAAAATAAAAAGGTGCAACACGAGGACTTCCCGGGAGGTCACCAATCCTAGTACTACTCTCGCCCAAGCACGCTTCACTGCGGAGTTCTGATGGGATCCGGTGCATTAGTGCTGGTATGATCGCACCCGTCAGTACATCACTCTCGTTTCTATATATCCTTTTCGCGGCCAATCCAAGTGCAAGGCCGTGGGGCCCACATGATTTTCTGGCCGTTTTGTTTCGAGCGAAAAAGTGCGTCGAGGTTAATGGTGTTAAGAAAGCATCAAAAACACCCTGAGAATCCGCTTTCGATCTTTTTTACGTGCCCATAACTTTCTGCAGCCCGTTTGAGGGTCAAAACGGCTGAATTTGAGCCCGAAAAATTACGCCGTCTATTCACCGCCCATCGTGGATTCTGGGCTTTCCGAAATGGTGCTATGGGCGACGTAGTTCCTCACGGTTCAAAAGTTATGAGGTTTTCAAGTTTGGACTCGTTTTAGGCTGAAAAAAAATAAAAAAAATAAAAAGGAGTGCAACACGAGGACTTCCCGGGAGGTCACCAATCCTAGTACTACTCTCGCCCAAGCACGCTTCACTGCGGAGTTCTGATGGGATCCGGTGCATTAGTGCTGGTATGATCGCACCCGTCAGTACATCACTCTCGTTTCTATATATCCTTTTCTCGGCCAATCCAAGTGCAAGGCCGTGGGGCCCACATGATTTTCTGGCCGTTTTGTTTCGAGTGAAAAAGTGCGTCGAGGTTAATGGTGTTAAGAAAGCATCAAAAACACCCTGAGAATCCGCTTTCGATCTTTTTTACGTGCCTTAACTTTCTGCAGCCCATTTGAGGGTCAAAACGGCTGAATTTGAGCCCGAAAAATTACGCCGTCTATATCACCGCCCATCGTGGATTCTGGGGCTTTCCGAAATGGTGCTATGGGCGACGTAGTTCCTCACGGTTCAAAAGTTATGAGGTTTTCAAGATTTGACTCGTTTTAGGCTGAAAAAAAAATAAAAAAATAAAAAGGAGTGCAACACGAGGACTTCCCGGGAGGTCACCAATCCTAGTACTACTCTCGCCCAAGCACGCTTCACTGCGGAGTTCTGATGGGATCCGGTGCATTAGTGCTGGTATGATCGCACCCGTCAGTACATCACTCTCGTTTCTATATATCCTTTTCGCGGCCAATCCAAGTGCAAGGCCGTGGGGCCCACATGATTTTCTGGCGTTTTGTTTCGAGCGAAAAAGTGCGTCGAGGTTAATGGTGTTAAGAAAGCATCAAAAACACCCTGAGAATCCGCTTTCGATCTTTTTTACGTGCCATAACTTTCTGCAGCCCGTTTGAGGGTCAAAACGGCTGAATTTGAGCCCGAAAATTACGCCGTCTAATCACCGCCCATCGTGGATTCTGGGGCTTTCCGAAATGGTGCTATGGGCGACGTAGTTCCTCACGGTTCAAAAGTTATGAGGTTTTCAAGTTTGGACTCGTTTTAGGCTGAAAAAAAAATAAAAAAATAAAAAGGAGTGCAACACGAGGACTTCCCGGGAGGTCACCAATCCTAGTACTACTCTCGCCCAAGCACGCTTCACTGCGGAGTTCTGATGGGATCCGGTGCATTAGTGCTGGTATGATCGCACCCGTCAGTACATCACTCTCGTTTCTATATATCCTTTTTTCGGCCAATCCAAGTGCAAGGCCGTGGGCCCACATGATTTTCTGGCCGTTTTGTTTCGAGCGAAAAAGTGCGTCGAGGTTAATGGTGTTAAGAAAGCATCAAAAACACCCTGAGAATCCGCTTTCGATCTTTTTTACGTGCCATAACTTTCTGCAGCCCGTTTGAGGGTCAAAACGGCTGAATTTGAGCCCGAAAAATTACGCCGTCTAATCACCCCCATCGTGGATTCTGGGGCTTTCCGAAATGGTGCTATGGGCGACGTAGTTCCTCACGGTTCAAAAGTTATGAGGTTTTCAAGTTTGGACTCGTTTTAGGCTGAAAAAAAAATAAAAAAATAAAAAGGAGTGCAACACGAGGACTTCCCGGGAGGTCACCAATCCTAGTACTACTCTCGCCCAAGCACGCTTCACTGCGGAGTTCTGATGGGATCCGGTGCATTAGTGCTGGTATGATCGCACCCGTCAGTACATCACTCTCGTTTCTATATATCCTTTTTCGGCCAATCCAAGTGCAAGGCCGTGGGGCCCACATGATTTTCTGGCCGTTTTGTTTCGAGCGAAAAAGTGCGTCGAGGTTAATGGTGTTAAGAAAGCATCAAAAACACCCTGAGAATCCGCTTTCGATCTTTTTACGTGCCATAACTTTCTGCAGCCCGTTTGAGGGTCAAAACGGCTGAATTTGAGCCCGAAAATTACGCCGTCTATTCACGCCCATGTGGATTCTGGGGCTTTCCGAAATGGTGCTATGGGCGACGTAGTTCCTCACGGTTCAAAAGTTATGAGGTTTTCAAGTTTGGACTCGTTTTAGGCTGAAAAAAAAAATAAAAAAAATAAAAGGAGTGCAACACGAGGACTTCCCGGGAGGTCACCAATCCTAGTACTACTCTCGCCCAAGCACGCTTCACTGCGGAGTTCTGATGGGATCCGGTGCATTAGTGCTGGTATGATCGCACCCGTCAGTACATCACTCTCGTTTCTATATATCCTTTTTGCGGCCAATCCAAGTGCAAGGCCGTGGGGCCCACATGATTTTCTGGCCGTTTTGTTTCGAGCGAAAAAGTGCGTCGAGGTTAATGGTGTTAAGAAAGCATCAAAAACACCCTGAGAATCCGCTTTCGATCTTTTTTACGTGCCATAACTTTCTGCAGCCCGTTTGAGGGTCAAAACGGCTGAATTTGAGCCCGAAAAATTACGCCGTCTAATCACCGCCCATCGTGGATTCTGGGGCTTTCCGAAATGGTGCTATGGGCGACGTAGTTCCTCACGGTTCAAAAGTTATGAGGTTTTCAAGTTTGGACTCGTTTTAGGCTGAAAAAAAATAAAAAAATAAAAAGGAGTGCAACACGAGGACTTCCCGGGAGGTCACCAATCCTAGTACTACTCTCGCCCAAGCACGCTTCACTGCGGAGTTCTGATGGGATCCGGTGCATTAGTGCTGGTATGATCGCACCCGTCAGTACATCACTCTCGTTTCTATATATCCTTTTGCGGCCAATCCAAGTGCAAGGCCGTGGGGCCCACATGATTTTCTGGCCGTTTTGTTTCGAGCGAAAAAGTGCGTCGAGGTTAATGGTGTTAAGAAAGCATCAAAAACACCCTGAGAATCCGCTTTCGATCTTTTTTACGTGCCATAACTTTCTGCAGCCCGTTTGAGGGTCAAAACGGCTGAATTTGAGCCCGAAAAATTACGCCGTCTATTCACCGCCCATCGTGGATTCTGGGGCTTTCCGAAATGGTGCTATGGGCGACGTAGTTCCTCACGGTTCAAAAGTTATGAGGTTTTCAAGTTTGGACTCGTTTTAGGCTGAAAAAAAATAAAAAAATAAAAAGGAGTGCAACACGAGGACTTCCCGGGAGGTCACCAATCCTAGTACTACTCTCGCCCAAGCACGCTTCACTGCGGAGTTCTGATGGGATCCGGTGCATTAGTGCTGGTATGATCGCACCCGTCAGTACATCACTCTCGTTTCTATATATCCTTTTCTCGGCCAATCCAAGTGTAAGGCCGTGGGGCCCACATGATTTTCTTGCCGTTTTGTTTCGAGCGAAAAAGTGCGTCGAGGTTAATGGTGTTAAGAAAGCATCAAAAACACCCTGAGAATCCGCTTTCGATCTTTTTTACGTGCCATAACTTTCTGCAGCCCGTTTGAGGGTCAAAACGGCTGAATTTGAGCCCGAAAAATTACGCCGTCTAATCACCGCCCATCGTGGATTCTGGGGCTTTCCGAAATGGTGCTATGGGCGACGTAGTTCCTCACGGTTCAAAAGTTATGAGGTTTTCAAGTTTGGACTCGTTTTAGGCTGAAAAAAAAATAAAAAAATAAAAAGGAGTGCAACACGAGGACTTCCCGGGAGGTCACCAATCCTAGTACTACTCTCGCCCAAGCACGCTTCACTGCGGAGTTCTGATGGGATCCGGTGCATTAGTGCTGGTATGATCGCACCCGTCAGTACATCACTCTCGTTTCTATATATCCTTTTCTCGGCCAATCCAAGTGCAAGGCCGTGGGGCCCACATGATTTTCTGGCCGTTTTGTTTCGAGTGAAAAAGTGCGTCGAGGTTAATGGTGTTAAGAAAGCATCAAAAACACCCTGAGAATCCGCTTTCGATTTTTTTTTACGTGCCTTAACTTTCCGCAGCCCGTTTGAGGGTCAAAACGGCTTAATTTGAGCCCAAAAAATTACGCCGTCTATTCACCGCCCATCGTGGATTCTGGGGCTTTCCGAAATGGTGCTATGGGCGACGTAGTTCCTCACGGTTCAAAAGTTATGAGGTTTTCAAGTTTGGACTCGTTTTAGGCTGAAAAAAAAATAAAAAAATAAAAAGGAGTGCAACACGAGGACTTCCCGGGAGGTCACCAATCCTAGTACTACTCTCGCCCAAGCACGCTTCACTGCGGAGTTCTGATGGGATCCGGTGCATTAGTGCTGGTATGATCGCACCCGTCAGTACATCACTCTCGTTTCTATATATCCTTTTTCGGCCAATCCAAGTGCAAGGCCGTGGGGCCCACATGATTTTCTGGCCGTTTTGTTTCGAGCGAAAAAGTGCGTCGAGGTTAATGGTGTTAAGAAAGCATCAAAAACACCCTGAGAATCCGCTTTCGATCTTTTTTACGTGCCATAACTTTCTGCAGCCCGTTTGAGGGTCAAAACGGCTGAATTTGAGCCCAAAAAATTACGCCGTCTAATCACCGCCCATCGTGGATTCTGGGCTTTCCGAAATGGTGCTATGGGCGACGTAGTTCCTCACGGTTCAAAAGTTATGAGGTTTTCAAGTTTGGACTCGTTTTAGGCTGAAAAAAAAATAAAAAATAAAAAGGAGTGCAACACGAGGACTTCCCGGGAGGTCACCAATCCTAGTACTACTCTCGCCCAAGCACGCTTCACTGCGGAGTTCTGATGGGATCCGGTGCATTAGTGCTGGTATGATCGCACCCGTCAGTACATCACTCTCGTTTCTATATATCCTTTTCTCGGCCAATCCAAGTGCAAGGCCGTGGGGCCCACATGATTTTCTGCCGTTTTTTTCGAGCGAAAAAGTGCGTCGAGGTTAATGGTGTTAAGAAAGCATCAAAAACACCCTGAGAATCCGCTTTCGATCTTTTTTACGTGCCATAACTTTCTGCAGCCCGTTTGAGGGTCAAAACGGCTGAATTTGAGCCCGAAAAATTACGCCGTCTATTCACCGCCCATTGTGGATTCTGGGGCTTTCCGAAATGGTGCTATGGGCGACGTAGTTCCTCACGGTTCAAAAGTTATGAGGTTTTCAAGTTTGGACTCGTTTTAGGCTGAAAAAAAAAATAAAAAAATAAAAAGGAGTGCAACACGAGGACTTCCCGGGAGGTCACCAATCCTAGTACTACTCTCGCCCAAGCACGCTTCACTGCGGAGTTCTGATGGGATCCGGTGCATTAGTGCTGGTATGATCGCACCCGTCAGTACATCACTCTCGTTTCTATATATCCTTTTTCGGCCAATCCAAGTGCAAGGCCGTGGGGCCCACATGATTTTCTGGCCGTTTTGTTTCGAGCGAAAAAGTGCGTCGAGGTTAATGGTGTTAAGAAAGCATCAAAAACACCCTGAGAATCCGCTTTCGATCTTTTTTACGTGCCATAACTTTCTGCAGCCCGTTTGAGGGTCAAAACGGCTGAATTTGAGCCCGAAAATTACGCCGTCTAATCACCGCCCATCGTGGATTCTGGGGCTTTCCGAAATGGTGCTATGGGCGACGTAGTTCCTCACGGTTCAAAAGTTATGAGGTTTTCAAGTTTGGACTCGTTTTAGGCTGAAAAAAAAAATAAAAAAATAAAAAGGAGTGCAACACGAGGACTTCCCGGGAGGTCACCAATCCTAGTACTACTCTCGCCCAAGCACGCTTCACTGCGGAGTTCTGATGGGATCCGGTGCATTAGTGCTGGTATGATCGCACCCGTCAGTACATCACTCTCGTTTCTATATATCCTTTTGCGGCCAATCCAAGTGCAAGGCCGTGGGGCCCACATGATTTTCTGGCCGTTTTGTTTCGAGCGAAAAAGTGCGTCGAGGTTAATGGTGTTAAGAAAGCATCAAAAACACCCTGAGAATCCGCTTTCGATCTTTTTTACGTGCCATAACTTTCTGCAGCCCGTTTGAGGGTCAAAACGGCTGAATTTGAGCCCGAAAAATTACGCCGTCTAATCACCGCCCATCGTGGATTCTGGGGCTTTCCGAAATGGTGCTATGGGCGACGTAGTTCCTCACGGTTCAAAAGTTATGAGGTTTTCAAGTTTGGACTCGTTTTAGGCTGAAAAAAAATAAAAAAATAAAAAGGAGTGCAACACGAGGACTTCCCGGGAGGTCACCAATCCTAGTACTACTCTCGCCCAAGCACGCTTCACTGCGGAGTTCTGATGGGATCCGGTGCATTAGTGCTGGTATGATCGCACCCGTCAGTACATCACTCTCGTTTCTATATATCATTTTTGCGGCCAATCCAAGTGCAAGGCCGTGGGGCCCACATGATTTTCTGGCCGTTTTGTTTCGAGCGAAAAAGTGCGTCGAGGTTAATGGTGTTAAGAAAGCATCAAAAACACCCTGAGAATCCGCTTTCGATCTTTTTTACGTGCCATAACTTTCTGCAGCCCGTTTGAGGGTCAAAACGGCTGAATTTGAGCCCGAAAAATTACGCCGTCTAATCACCGCCCATCGTGGATTCTGGGGCTTTCCGAAATGGTGCTATGGGCGACGTAGTTCCTCACGGTTCAAAAGTTATGAGGTTTTCAAGTTTGGACTCGTTTTAGGCTGAAAAAAAAAAAAAAATAAAAAGGAGTGCAACACGAGGACTTCCCGGGAGGTCACCAATCCTAGTACTACTCTCGCCCAAGCACGCTTCACTGCGGAGTTCTGATGGGATCCGGTGCATTAGTGCTGGTATGATCGCACCCGTCAGTACATCACTCTCGTTTCTATATATCCTTTTCTCGGCCAATCCAAGTGCAAGGCCGTGGGGCCCACATGATTTTCTTGCCATTTTGTTTCGAGCGAAAAAGTGCGTCGAGGTTAATGGTGTTAAGAAAGAATCAAAAACATCCTGAGAATCCGCTTTCGATCTTTTTTACGTGCCATAACTTTCTGCAGCCCGTTTGAGGGTCAAAACGGCTGAATTTGAGCCCGAAAAATTACGCCGTCTATCACCGCCCATCGTGGATTCTGGGGCTTTCCGAAATGGTGCTATGGGCGACGTAGTTCCTCACGGTTCAAAAGTTATGAGGTTTTCAAGTTTGGACTCGTTTTAGGCTGAAAAAAAAATAAAAAAATAAAAAGGAGTGCAACACGAGGACTTCCCGGGAGATCACCAATCCTAGTACTACTCTCGCCCAAGCACGCTTCACTGCGGAGTTCTGATGGGATCCGGTGCATTAGTGCTGGTATGATCGCACCCGTCAGTACATCACTCTCGTTTCTATATATCCTTTTCTCGGCCAATCCAAGTGCAAGGCCGTGGGGCCCACATGATTTTCTGGCCGTTTTGTTTCGAGTGAAAAAGTGCGTCGAGGTTAATGGTGTTAAGAAAGCATCAAAAACACCCTGAGAATCCGCTTTCGATTTTTTTTACGTGCCTTAACTTTCCGCAGCCCGTTTGAGGGTCAAAACGGCTTAATTTGAGCCCAAAAAATTACGCCGTCTATCACGCCCATCGTGGATTCTGGGGCTTTCCGAAATGGTGCTATGGGCGACGTAGTTCCTCACGGTTCAAAAGTTATGAGGTTTTCAAGTTTGGACTCGTTTTAGGCTGAAAAAAAATAAAAAAAAAAAGGAGTGCAACACGAGGACTTCCCGGGAGGTCACCAATCCTAGTACTACTCTCGCCCAAGCACGCTTCACTGCGGAGTTCTGATGGGATCCGGTGCATTAGTGCTGGTATGATCGCACCCGTCAGTACATCACTCTCGTTTCTATATATCCTTTTGCGGCCAATCCAAGTGCAAGGCCGTGGGGCCCACATGATTTTCTGGCCGTTTTGTTTCGAGCGAAAAAGTGCGTCGAGGTTAATGGTGTTAAGAAAGCATCAAAAACACCCTGAGAATCCGCTTTCGATCTTTTTACGTGCCATAACTTTCTGCAGCCCGTTTGAGGGTCAAAACGGCTGAATTTGAGCCCAAAAAATTACGCCGTCTAATCACCACCCATCGTGGATTCTGGGGCTTTCCAAAATGGTGCTATGAGCGACGTAGTTCCTCACGATTCAAAAGTTATGAGGTTTTCAAGTTTATACTCGTTTTAGGCTGAAAAAAAAAAATAAAAAAATAAAAAGGAGTGCAACACGAGGACTTCCCGGGAGGTCACCAATCCTAGTACTACTCTCGCCCAAGCACGCTTCACTGCGGAGTTCTGATGGGATCCGGTGCATTAGTGCTGGTATGATCGCACCCGTCAGTACATCACTCTCGTTTCTATATATCCTTTTCTCGGCCAATCCAAGTGCAAGGCCGTGGGGCCCACATGATTTTCTTGCCGTTTCGTTTCGAGCGAAAAAGTGCGTCGAGGTTAATGGTGTTAAGAAAGCATCAAAAACACCCTGAGAATCCGCTTTCGATCTTTTTTACGTGCCATAACTTTCTGCAGCCCGTTTGAGGGTCAAAACGGCTGAATTTGAGCCCGAAAAATTACGCCGTCTAGTCACCGCCCATTGTGGATTCTGGGGCTTTCCGAAATGGTGCTATGGGCGACGTAGTTCCTCACGGTTCAAAAGTTATGAGGTTTTCAAGTTTGGACTCGTTTTAGGCTGAAAAAAAAAATAAAAAAATAAAAAGGAGTGCAACACGAGGACTTCCCGGGAGGTCACCAATCCTAGTACTACTCTCGCCCAAGCACGCTTCACTGCGGAGTTCTGATGGGATCCGGTGCATTAGTGCTGGTATGATCGCACCCGTCAGTACATCACTCTCGTTTCTATATATCCTTTTCGCGGCCAATCCAAGTGCAAGGCCGTGGGGCCCACATGATTTTCTGGCCGTTTTGTTTCGAGCGAAAAAGTGCGTCGAGGTTAATGGTGTTAAGAAAGCATCAAAAACACCCTGAGAATCCGCTTTCGATCTTTTTTACGTGCCATAACTTTCTGCAGCCCGTTTGAGGGTCAAAACGGCTGAATTTGAGCCCGAAAAATTACGCCGTCTAATCACCGCCCATCGTGGATTCTGGGGCTTTCCGAAATGGTGCTATGGGCGACGTAGTTCCTCACGGTTCAAAAGTTATGAGGTTTTCAAGTTTGGACTCGTTTTAGGCTGAAAACAAAAGTAAAAAAATAAAAAGGAGTGCAACACGAGGACTTCCCGGGAGGTCACCAATCCTAGTACTACTCTCGCCCAAGCACGCTTCACTGCGGAGTTCTGATGGGATCCGGTGCATTAGTGCTGGTATGATCGCACCCGTCAGTACATCACTCCCGTTTCTATAAATCCTTTTCTCGGCCAATCCAATTGTAAGGCCGTGGGCCCACATGATTTTCTTGCCGTTTTGTTTCGAGCGAAAAAGTGCGTCGAGGTTAATGGTGTTAAGAAAGCATCAAAAACACCCTGAGAATCCGCTTTCGATCTTTTTACGTGCCTTAACTCTCCGCAGCCCGTTTGAGGGTCAAAACGGCTGAATTTGAGCCCGAACAATTACGCCGTCTAATCACCACCCATCGTGGATTCTGGGGCTTTCCGAAATGGTGCTATGGGCGACGTAGTTCCGCACGGTTCAAAAGTTATGAGGTTTTCAAGTTTGGACTCGTTTTAGGCTGAAAAAAAATAAAAAAATAAAAAGGAGTGCAACACGAGGACTTCCCGGGAGGTCACCAATCCTAGTACTACTCTCGCCCAAGCACGCTTCACTGCGGAGTTCTGATGGGATCCGGTGCATTAGTGCTGGTATGATCGCATCCGTCAGTACATCATTCTCGTGTCTATATATCCTTTTCTCGGCCAATCCAAGTGCAAGGCCGTGGGGCCCACATGATTTTCTGGCCGTTTTGTTTCGAGCGAAAAAGTGCGTCGAGGTTAATGGTGTTAAGAAAGCATCAAAAACACCCTGAGAATCCGCTTTCGATCTTTTTTACGTGCCATAACTTTCTGCAGCCCGTTTGAGGGTCAAAACGGCTGAATTTGAGCCCGAAAAATTACGCCGTCTAATCACCGCCCATCGTGGATTCTGGGGCTTTCCGAAATGGTGCTATGGGCGACGTAGTTCCTCACGGTTCAAAAGTTATGAGGTTTTCAAGTTTGGACTCGTTTTAGGCTGAAAAAAAAAATAAAAAAATAAAAAGGAGTGCAACACGAGGACTTCCCGGGAGGTCACCAATCCTAGTACTACTCTCGCCCAAGCACGCTTCACTGCGGAGTTCTGATGGGATCCGGTGCATTAGTGCTGGTATGATCGCACCCGTCAGTACATCACTCTCGTTTCTATATATCCTTTTCGCGGCCAATCCAAGTGCAAGGCCGTGGGGCCCACATGATTTTCTGGCCGTTTTGTTTCGAGCGAAAAAGTGCGTCGAGGTTAATGGTGTTAAGAAAGCATCAAAAACACCCTGAGAATCCGCTTTCGATTTTTTTACGTGCCTTAACTTTCCGCAGCCCGTTTGAGGGTCAAAACGGCTTAATTTGAGCCCAAAAAATTACGCCGTCTATTCATCGCCCATCGTGGATTCTGGGGCTTTCCGAAATGGTGCTATGGGCGACGTAGTTCCTCACGGTTCAAAAGTTATGAGGTTTTCAAGTTTGGACTCGTTTTAGGCTGAAAAAAAATAAAAAATAAAAAGGAGTGCAACACGAGGACTTCCCGGGAGGTCACCAATCCTAGTACTACTCTCGCCCAAGCACGCTTCACTGCGGAGTTCTGATGGGATCCGGTGCATTAGTGCTGGTATGATCGCACCCGTCAGTACATCACTCTCGTTTCTATATATCCTTTTCGCGGCCAATCCAAGTGCAAGGCCGTGGGGCCCACATGATTTTCTGGCCGTTTTGTTTCGAGCGAAAAAGTGCGTCGAGGTTAATGGTGTTAAGAAAGCATCAAAACACCCTGAGAATCCGCTTTCGATCTTTTTTACGTGCCATAACTTTCTGCAGCCCGTTTGAGGGTCAAAACGGCTGAATTTGAGCCCGAAAATTACGCCGTCTAATCACCGCCCATCGTGGATTCTGGGGCTTTCCGAAATGGTGCTATGGGCGACGTAGTTCCTCACGGTTCAAAAGTTATGAGGTTTTCAAGTTTGGACTCGTTTTAGGCTGAAAAAAAAATAAAAAAATAAAAAGGAGTGCAACACGAGGACTTCCCGGGAGGTCACCAATCCTAGTACTACTCTCGCCCAAGCACGCTTCACTGCGGAGTTCTGATGGGATCCGGTGCATTAGTGCTGGTATGATCGCACCCGTCAGTACATCACTCTCGTTTCTATATATCCTTTTGCGGCCAATCCAAGTGCAAGGCCGTGGGGCCCACATGATTTTCTGGCCGTTTGTTTCGAGCGAAAAAGTGCGTCGAGGTTAATGGTGTTAAGAAAGCATCAAAAACACCCTGAGAATCCGCTTTCGATCTTTTTTACGTGCCATAACTTTCTGCAGCCCGTTTGAGGGTCAAAACGGCTGAATTTGAGCCCAAAAAATTACGCCGTCTAATCACCACCCATCGTGGATTCTGGGGCTTTCCGAAATGGTGCTATGGGCGACGTAGTTCCTCACGGTTCAAAAGTTATGAGGTTTTCAAGTTTGGACTCGTTTTAGGCTGAAAAAAAAATAAAAAAATAAAAAGGAGTGCAACACGAGGACTTCCCGGGAGGTCACCAATCCTAGTACTACTCTCGCCCAAGCACGCTTCACTGCGGAGTTCTGATGGGATCCGGTGCATTAGTGCTGGTATGATCGCACCCGTCAGTACATCACTCTCGTTTCTATATATCCTTTTCGCGGCCAATCCAAGTGCAAGGCCGTGGGGCCCACATGATTTTCTGGCCGTTTTGTTTCGAGCGAAAAAGTGCGTCGAGGTTAATGGTGTTAAGAAAGCATCAAAACACCCTGAGAATCCGCTTTCGATCTTTTTTACGTGCCATAACTTTCTGCAGCCCGTTTGAGGGTCAAAACGGCTGAATTTGAGCCCGAAAATTACGCCGTCTAATCACCGCCCATCGTGGATTCTGGGGCTTTCCGAAATGGTGCTATGGGCGACGTAGTTCCTCACGGTTCAAAAGTTATGAGGTTTTCAAGTTTGGACTCGTTTTAGGCTGAAAAAAAAAAAAAAAATAAAAAGGAGTGCAACACGAGGACTTCCCGGGAGGTCACCAATCCTAGTACTACTCTCGCCCAAGCACGCTTCACTGCGGAGTTCTGATGGGATCCGGTGCATTAGTGCTGGTATGATCGCACCCGTCAGTACATCACTCTCGTTTCTATATATCCTTTTTCGGCCAATCCAAGTGCAAGGCCGTGGGGCCCACATGATTTTCTGGCCGTTTTGTTTCGAGCGAAAAAGTGCGTCGAGGTTAATGGTGTTAAGAAAGCATCAAAAACACCCTGAGAATCCGCTTTCGATCTTTTTTACGTGCCATAACTTTCTGCAGCCCGTTTGAGGGTCAAAACGGCTGAATTTGAGCCCGAAAAATTACGCCGTCTAATCACCGCCCATCGTGGATTCTGGGGCTTTCCGAAATGGTGCTATGGGCGACGTAGTTCCTCACGGTTCAAAAGTTATGAGGTTTTCAAGTTTGGACTCGTTTTAGGCTGAAAAAAAGTAAAAAAAATAAAAAGGAGTGCAACACGAGGACTTCCCGGGAGGTCACCAATCCTAGTACTACTCTCGCCCAAGCACGCTTCACTGCGGAGTTCTGATGGGATCCGGTGCATTAGTGCTGGTATGATCGCACCCGTCAGTACATCACTCTCGTTTCTATATATCCTTTTCTCGGCCAATCCAAGTGCAAGGCCGTGGGGCCCACATGATTTTCTGGCCGTTTTGTTTCGAGCGAAAAAGTGCGTCGAGGTTAATGGTGTTAAGAAAGCATCAAAAACACCCTGAGAATCCGCTTTCGATTTTTTTTTACGTGCCTTAACTTTCCGCAGCCCGTTTGAGGGTCAAAACGGCTTAATTTGAGCCCAAAAAATTACGCCGTCTATTCATCGCCCATCGTGGATTCTGGGGCTTTCCGAAATGGTGCTATGGGCGACGTAGTTCCTCACGGTTCAAAAGTTATGAGGTTTTCAAGTTTGGACTCGTTTTAGGCTGAAAAAAAAAATAAAAAATAAAAAGGAGTGCAACACGAGGACTTCCCGGGAGGTCACCAATCCTAGTACTACTCTCGCCCAAGCACGCTTCACTGCGGAGTTCTGATGGGATCCGGTGCATTAGTGCTGGTATGATCGCACCCGTCAGTACATCACTCTCGTTTCTATATATCCTTTTCGCGGCCAATCCAAGTGCAAGGCCGTGGGGCCCACATGATTTTCTGGCCGTTTTGTTTCGAGCGAAAAAGTGCGTCGAGGTTAATGGTGTTAAGAAAGCATCAAAAACACCCTGAGAATCCGCTTTCGATCTTTTTTACGTGCCATAACTTTCTGCAGCCCGTTTGAGGGTCAAAACGGCTGAATTTGAGCCCGAAAATTACGCCGTCTAATCACCGCCCATTGTGGATTCTGGGGCTTTCCGAAATGGTGCTATGGGCGACGTAGTTCCTCACGGTTCAAAAGTTATGAGGTTTTCAAGTTTGGACTCGTTTTAGGCTGAAAAAAAAATAAAAAATAAAAAGGAGTGCAACACGAGGACTTCCCGGGAGGTCACCAATCCTAGTACTACTCTCGCCCAAGCACGCTTCACTGCGGAGTTCTGATGGGATCCGGTGCATTAGTGCTGGTATGATCGCACCCGTCAGTACATCACTCTCGTTTCTATATATCCTTTTGCGGCCAATCCAAGTGCAAGGCCGTGGGGCCCACATGATTTTCTGGCCGTTTTGTTTCGAGCGAAAAAGTGCGTCGAGGTTAATGGTGTTAAGAAAGCATCAAAAACACCCTGAGAATCCGCTTTCGATCTTTTTTACGTGCCATAACTTTCTGCAGCCCGTTTGAGGGTCAAAACGGCTGAATTTGAGCCCAAAAAATTACGCCGTCTAATCACCACCCATCGTGGATTCTGGGGCTTTCCGAAATGGTGCTATGGGCGACGTAGTTCCTCACGGTTCAAAAGTTATGAGGTTTTCAAGTTTGGACTCGTTTTAGGCTGAAAAAAAGTAAAAAAAAAAAAAGGAGTGCAACACGAGGACTTCCCGGGAGGTCACCAATCCTAGTACTACTCTCGCCCAAGCACGCTTCACTGCGGAGTTCTGATGGGATCCGGTGCATTAGTGCTGGTATGATCGCACCCGTCAGTACATCACTCTCGTTTCTATATATCCTTTTCTCGGCCAATCCAAGTGCAAGGCCGTGGGGCCCACATGATTTTCTGGCCGTTTTGTTTCGAGCGAAAAAGTGCGTCGAGGTTAATGGTGTTAAGAAAGCATCAAAAACACCCTGAGAATCCGCTTTCGATCTTTTTTACGTGCCTTAACTTTCCGCAGCCCGTTTGAGGGTCAAAACGGCTGAATTTGAGCCCAAAAAATTACGCCGTCTATTCACGCCCATCGTGGATTCTGGGGCTTTCCGAAATGGTGCTATGGGCGACGTAGTTCCTCACGGTTCAAAAGTTATGAGGTTTTCAAGTTTGGACTCGTTTTAGGCTGAAAAAAAATAAAAAAATAAAAAGGAGTGCAACACGAGGACTTCCCGGGAGGTCACCAATCCTAGTACTACTCTCGCCCAAGCACGCTTCACTGCGGAGTTCTGATGGGATCCGGTGCATTAGTGCTGGTATGATCGCACCCGTCAGTACATCACTCTCGTTTCTATATATCCTTTTCGCGGCCAATCCAAGTGCAAGGCCGTGGGGCCCACATGATTTTCTGGCCGTTTTGTTTCGAGCGAAAAAGTGCGTCGAGGTTAATGGTGTTAAGAAAGCATCAAAACACCCTGAGAATCCGCTTTCGATCTTTTTTACGTGCCATAACTTTCTGCAGCCCGTTTGAGGGTCAAAACGGCTGAATTTGAGCCCGAAAATTACGCCGTCTAATCACCGCCCATCGTGGATTCTGGGGCTTTCCGAAATGGTGCTATGGGCGACGTAGTTCCTCACGGTTCAAAAGTTATGAGGTTTTCAAGTTTGGACTCGTTTTAGGCTGAAAAAAAAAAAAAAAAAATAAAAAGGAGTGCAACACGAGGACTTCCCGGGAGGTCACCAATCCTAGTACTACTCTCGCCCAAGCACGCTTCACTGCGGAGTTCTGATGGGATCCGGTGCATTAGTGCTGGTATGATCGCACCCGTCAGTACATCACTCTCGTTTCTATATATCCTTTTGCGGCCAATCCAAGTGCAAGGCCGTGGGGCCCACATGATTTTCTGGCCGTTTTGTTTCGAGCGAAAAAGTGCGTCGAGGTTAATGGTGTTAAGAAAGCATCAAAAACACCCTGAGAATCCGCTTTCGATCTTTTTTACGTGCCATAACTTTCTGCAGCCCGTTTGAGGGTCAAAACGGCTGAATTTGAGCCCAAAGAATTACGCCGTCTAATCACCACCCATCATGGATTCTGGGGCTTTCCGAAATGGTGCTATGGGCGACGTAGTTACTCACGGTTCAAAAGTTATGAGGTTTTCAAGTTTAGACTCGTTTTAGGCTAAAAAAAAAATAAAAAAATAAAAAGGAGTGCAACACGAGGACTTCCCGGGAAGTCACCAATCCTAGTACTACTCTCGCCCAAGCACGCTTCACTGCGGAGTTCTGATGGGATCCGGTGCATTAGTGCTGGTATGATCGCACCCGTCAGTACATCACTCTCGTTTCTATATATCCTTTTCTCGGCCAATCCAAGTGTAAGGCCGTGGGGCCCACATGATTTTCTTGCCGTTTTGTTTCGAGTGAAAAAGTGCGTCGAGGTTATTGGTGTTAAGAACGCATCAAAAACACCCTAAGAATCCGTTTTCAATCTTTTTTACGTCCCTTAACTTTCTGCAGCCCGTTTGAGGGTCAAAACGGCTGAATTTGAGCCCGAAAAATTGCGCCGTCTATTCATCGGACCCGTCAGTACATCACTCTCGTTTCTATATATCCTTTTCTCGGCCAATCCAAGTACAAGGCCGTGGGGCCCACATGATTTTCTGGCCGTTTTGTTTCGAGCGAAAAAGTGCGTCGAGGTTAATGGTGTTAAGAAAGCATCAAAAACACCCTGAGAATCCGTTTTCGATTTTTTTTACGTGCCTTAACTTTCCGCAGCCCGTTTGAGGGTCAAAACGGCTTAATTTGAGCCCAAACAATTACGCCGTCTATTCATCGCCCATCGTGGATTCTGGGGCTTTCCGAAATGGTGCTATGGGCGACGTAGTTCCTCACTGTTCAAAAGTTATGAGGTTTTCAAGTTTGGACTCGTTTTAGGCTGAAAAAAAAAAAAAAAAAAAAAGGAGTGCAACACGAGGACTTCCCGGGAGGTCACCAATCCTAGTACTACTCTCGCCCAAGCACGCTTCACTGCGAGTTCTGATGGGATCCGGTGCATTAGTGCTGGTATGATCGCACCCGTCAGTACATCACTCTCGTTTCTATATATCATTTTTGCGGCCAATCCAAGTGCAAGGCCGTGGGGCCCACATGATTTTCTGGCCGTTTTGTTTCGAGCGAAAAAGTGCGTCGAGGTTAATGGTGTTAAGAAAGCATCAAAAACACCCTGAGAATCCGCTTTCGATCTTTTTTACGTGCCATAACTTTCTGCAGCCCGTTTGAGGGTCAAAACGGCTGAATTTGAGCCCAAAAAATTACGCCGTCTAATCACCACCCATCGTGGATTCTGGGGCTTTCCGAAATGGTGCTATGGGCGACGTAGTTCCTCACGGTTCAAAAGTTATGAGGTTTTCAAGTTTGGACTCGTTTTAGGCTGAAAAAAAAGTAAAAAAAATAAAAAGGAGTGCAACACGAGGACTTCCCGGGAGGTCACCAATCCTAGTACTACTCTCGCCCAAGCACGCTTCACTGCGGAGTTCTGATGGGATCCGGTGCATTAGTGCTGGTATGATCGCACCCGTCAGTACATCACTCTCGTTTCTATATATCCTTTTCTCGGCCAATCCAAGTGTAAGGCCGTGGTGCCCACATGATTTTCTTGCCGTTTTGTTTCGAGCGAAAAAGTGCGTCGAGGTTAATGGTGTTAAGAAAGCATCAAATACACCCTGAGAATCCGTTTTCGATCTTTTTTACGTGCCTTAACTCTCCGCAGCCCTTTTGAGGGTCAAAACGGCTGAATTTGAGCCCGAAAAATTGCGCCGTCTATTCATCGCCCATTGTGGTTTCTGGGGTTTCCGAAATGGTGCTATGGGCGACGTAGTTCCTCACGGTTCAAAAGTTATGAGGTTTTCAAGTTTAGACTCGTTTTAGGATGAAAAAAAATAAAAAAATAAAAAGTAGTGCAACACGAGGACTTCCCGGGAGGTCACCAATCCTAGTACTACTCTCGCCCAAGCACGCTTCACTGCGGAGTTCTGATGGGATCCGGTGCATTAGTGCTGGTATGATCGCACCCGTCAGTACATCACTCTCGTTTCTATATATCCTTTTCTCGGCCAATCCAAGTGCAAGGCCGTGGGGCCCACATGATTTTCTGGCCGTTTTTTTCGAGCCAAAAGTGCGTCGAGGTTAATGGTGTTAAGAAAGCATCAAAAACACCCTGAGAATCCGCTTTCGATCTTTTTTACGTGCCATAACTTTCTGCAGCCCGTTTGAGGGTCAAAACGGCTGAATTTGAACCCGAAAAATTACGCCGTCTAGTCACCGCCCATTGTGGATTCTGGGGCTTTCCGAAATGGTGCTATGGGCAACGTAGTTCCTCACGGTTCAAAAGTTATGAGGTTTTCAAGTTTAGACTCGTTTTAGGAAGAAAAAAAAGTAAAAAAATAAAAAGGAGTGCAACACGAGGACTTCCCGGGAGGTCACCAATCCTAGTACTACTCTCGCCCAAGCACGCTTCACTGCGGAGTTCTGATGGGATCCGGTGCATTAGTGCTGGTATGATCGCACCCGTCAGTACATCACTCTCGTTTCTATATATCCTTTTCGCGGCCAATCCAAGTGCAAGGCCGTGGGGCCCACATGATTTTCTGCCGTTTTGTTTCGAGCGAAAAAGTGCGTCGAGGTTAATGGTGTTAAGAAAGCATCAAAAACACCCTGAGAATCCGTTTTCGATCTTTTTTACGTGCCTTAACTTTCCGCAGCCCGTTTGAGGGTCAAAACGGCTGAATTTGAGCCCGAAAAATTGCGCCGTCTATTCAACGCCCATTATGGATTCTGGGGCTTTCCGAAATGGTGCTATGGGCGACGTAGTTCCTCACGGTTCAAAAGTTATGAGGTTTTCAAGTTTAGACTCGTTTTAGGCTGAAAAAAAAATAAAAAAATAAAAAGGAGTGCAACACGAGGACTTCCCGGGAGGTCACCAATCCTAGTACTACTCTCGCCCAAGCACGCTTCACTGCGGAGTTCTGATGGGATCCGGTGCATTAGTGCTGGTATGATCGCACCCGTCAGTACATCACTCTCGTTTCTATATATCCTTTTCTCGGCCAATCCAAGTGTAAGGCCGTGGGGCCCACATGATTTTCTTGCCGTTTTGTTTCGAGTGAAAAAGTGCGTCGAGGTTAATGGTGTTAAGAAAGCATCAAAAACACCCTATGAATCCGTTTTCAATCTTTTTTACGTCCCTTAACTTTCTGCAGCCCGTTTGGGGGTCAAAACGGCTGAATTTGAGCCCGAAAAATTGCGCCGTCTATTCATCGCACCCGTCAGTACATCACTCTCGTTTCTATATATCATTTTCTCGGCCAATCCAAGTGCAAGGCCGTGGGGCCCACATGATTTTCTGGCCGTTTTGTTTCGAGTGAAAAAGTGCGTCGAGGTTAATGGTGTTAAGAAAGCATCAAAAACACCCTGAGAATCCGTTTTCGATTTTTTTTATGTGCCTTACTTTCCGCAGCCCGTTTGAGGGTCAAAACGGCTTAATTTGAGCCCAAAAAATTAAGCCGTCTATTCATCGCCCATCGTGGATTCTGGGGCTTTCCGAAATGGTGCTATGGGCGACGTAGTTCCTCACGGTTCAAAAGTTATGAGGTTTTCAAGTTTGGACTCGTTTTAGGCTGAAAAAAATAAAAAAATAAAAAGGAGTGCAACACGAGGACTTCCCGGGAGGTCACCAATCCTAGTACTACTCTCGCCCAAGCACGCTTCACTGCGGAGTTCTGATGGGATCCGGTGCATTAGTGCTGGTATGATCGCACCCGTCAGTACATCACTCTCGTTTCTATATATCCTTTTCGCGGCCAATCCAAGTGCAAGGCCGTGGGGCCCACATGATTTTCTGGCCGTTTTGTTTCGAGCGAAAAAGTGCGTCGAGGTTAATGGTGTTAAGAAAGCATCAAAACACCCTGAGAATCCGCTTTCGATCTTTTTATGTTCCATAACTTTCTGCAGCCCGTTTGAGGGTCAAAACAGCTGAATTTGATCCCGAAAATTTACGCCGTCTAATCACCGCCCATCGTGGAATCTGGGGCTTTCCGAAATGGTGCTATGGGCGACGTAGTTCCTCACGGTTCAAAAGTTATGAGGTTTTCAAGTTTGGACTCGTTTTAGGCTGAAAAAAAAATAAAAAAATAAAAAGGAGTGCAACACGAGGACTTCCCGGGAGGTCACCAATCCTAGTACTACTCTCGCCCAAGCACGCTTCACTGCGGAGTTCTGATGGGATCCGGTGCATTAGTGCTGGTATGATCGCACCCGTCAGTACATCACTCTTGTTTCTATATATCCTTTTCGCGGCCAACCCAAGTGCAAGGCCGTGGGGCCCACATGATTTTCTGCCCGTTTTGTTTCGAGCGAAAAAGTGCGTCGAGGTTAATGGTGTTAAGAAAGCATCAAAAACACCCTGAGAATCCGTTTTCGATCTTTTTTTACGTGCCTTAACTTTCCGCAGCCCGTTTGAGGGTCAAAACGGCTGAATTTGAGCCCGAACAATTGAGCCGTCTATTCTCCGCCCATTATGGATTCTGGGGCTTTCCGAAATGGTGCTATGGGCGACGTAGTTCCTCACGGTTCAAAAGTTATGAGGTTTTCAAGTTTGGACTCGTTTTAGGCTGAAAAAAAAAAAAAAATAAAAAGGAGTGCAACACGAGGACTTCCCGGGAGGTCACCAATCCTAGTACTACTCTCGCCCAAGCACGCTTCACTGCGGAGCTGATGGGATCCGGTGCATTAGTGCTGGTATGATCGCACCCGTCAGTACATCACTCTCGTTTCTATATATCCTTTTCTCGGCCAATCCAAGTGCAAGGCCGTGGGGCCCACATGATTTTCTGGCCGTTTTGTTTCGAGCGAAAAAGTGCGTCGAGGTTAATGGTGTTAAGAAAGCATCAAAACACCCTGAGAATCCGCTTTCGATCTTTTTTACGTGCCATAACTTTCTGCAGCCCGTTTGAGGGTCAAAACGGCTGAATTTGAGCCCGAAAATTGCGCCGTCTATTCATCGCACCCGTCAGTACATCACTCTCGTTTCTATATATCATTTTCTCGGCCAATCCAAGTGCAAGGCCGTGGGGCCCACATGATTTTCTGGCCGTTTGTTTCGAGAGTGAAAAAGTGCGTCGAGGTTAATGGTGTTAAGAAAGCATCAAAAACACCCTGAGAATCCGTTTCGATTTTTTTACGTGCCTTAACTTTCCGCAGCCCGTTTGAGGGTCAAAACGGCTTAATTTGAGCCCAAAAAATTACGCCGTCTATTCATCGCCCATCGTGGATTCTGGGGCTTTCCGAAATGGTGCTATGGGCGACGTAGTTCCTCACGGTTCAAAAGTTATGAGGTTTTCAAGTTTGGACTCGTTTTAGGCTGAAAAAAATAAAAAAATAAAAAGGAGTGCAACACGAGGACTTCCCGGGAGGTCACCAATCCTAGTACTACTCTCGCCCAAGCACGCTTCACTGCGGAGTTCTGATGGGATCCGGTGCATTAGTGCTGGTATGATCGCACCCGTCAGTACATCACTCTCGTTTCTATATATCCTTTTCGCGGCCAATCCAAGTGCAAGGCCGTGGGGCCCACATGATTTTCTGGCGTTTTGTTTCGAGCGAAAAAGTGCGTCGAGGTTAATGGTGTTAAGAAAGCATCAAAACACCCTGAGAATCCGCTTTCGATCTTTTTTATGTTCCATAACTTTCTGCAGCCCGTTTGAGGGTCAAAACAGCTGAATTTGATCCCGAAAATATACGCCGTCTAATCACCGCCCATCGTGGATTCTGGGGCTTTCCGAAATGGTGCTATGGGCGACGTAGTTCCTCACGGTTCAAAAGTTATGAGGTTTTCAAGTTTGGACTCGTTTTAGGCTGAAAACAAAAATAAAAAAATAAAAAGGAGTGCAACACGAGGACTTCCCGGGAGGTCACCAATCCTAGTACTACTCTCGCCCAAGCACGCTTCACTGCGGAGTTTTGATGGGATCCGGTGCGTTAGTGCTGGTATGATCGCACCCGTCAGTACATCACTCTTGTTTCTATATATCCTTTTCGCGGCCAACCCAAGTGCAAGGCCGTGGGGCCCACATGATTTTCTGCCCGTTTTGTTTCGAGCGAAAAAGTGCGCCGAGGTTAATGGTGTTAAGAAAGCATCAAAAACACCCTGAGAATCCGTTTCGATCTTTTTTACGTGCCTTAACTTTCCGCAGCCCGTTTGAGGGTCAAAACGGCTGCTGAATTTGAGCCCGAAAATTGAGCCGTCTATTCTCCGTCCATTATGGATTCTGGGGCTTTCCGAAATGGTGCTATGGGCGACGTAGTTCCTCACGGTTCAAAAGTTATGAGGTTTTCAAGTTTGGACTCGTTTTAGGCTGAAAAAAAAATAAAAAAATAAAAAGGAGTGCAACACGAGGACTTCCCGGGAGGTCACCAATCCTAGTACTACTCTCGCCCAAGCACGCTTCACTGCGGAGCTCTGATGGGATCCGGTGCATTAGTGCTGGTATGATCGCACCCGTCAGTACATCACTCTCGTTTCTATATATCCTTTTCGCGGCCAATCCAAGTGCAAGGCCGTGGGGCCCACATGATTTTCTGGCTGTTTTGTTTCGAGCGAAAAAGTGCGTCGAGGTTAATGGTGTTAAGAAAGCATCAAAACACCCTGAGAATCCGCTTTCGATCTTTTTTATGTTCCATAACTTTCTGCAGCCCGTTTGAGGGTCAAAACGGCTGAATTTGAGCCCGAAAAATTGCGCCGTCTATTCATCGCACCCGTCAGTACATCACTCTCGTTTCTATATATCCTTTTCTCGGCCAATCCAAGTGCAAGGCCGTGGGGCCCACATGATTTTCTGGCCGTTTTGTTTCGAGTGAAAAAGTGCGTCGAGGTTAATGGTGTTAAGAAAGCATCAAAAACACCCTGAGAATCCGTTTTCGATTTTTTTTACGTGCCTTAACTTTCCGCAGCCCGTTTGAGGGTCAAAACGGCTTAATTTGAGCCCAAAAAATTAAGCCGTCTATTCATCGCCCATCGTGGGTTCTGGGGCTTTCCGAAATGGTGCTATGGGCGACGTAGTTCCTCACGGTTCAAAAGTTATGAGGTTTTCAAGTTTGGACTCGTTTTAGGCTGAAAAAAAATAAAAAAATAAAAAGGAGTGCAACACGAGGACTTCCCGGGAGGTCACCAATCCTAGTACTACTCTCGCCCAAGCACGCTTCACTGCGGAGCTCTGATGGGATCCGGTGCATTAGTGCTGGTATGATCGCACCCGTCAGTACATCACTCTCGTTTCTATATATCCTTTTCGCGGCCAATCCAAGTGCAAGGCCGTGGGGCTCACATGATTTTCTGGCTGTTTTGTTTCGAGCGAAAAAGTGCGTCGAGGTTAATGGTGTTAAGAAAGCATCAAAACACCCTGAGAATCCGCTTTCGATCTTTTTTATGTTCCATAACTTTCTGCAGCCCGTTTGAGGGTCAAAACAGCTGAATTTGATCCCGAAAATATACGCCGTCTAATCACCGCCCATCGTGGATTCTGGGGCTTTCCGAAATGGTGCTATGGGCGACGTAGTTCCTCACGGTTCAAAATTTATGAGGTTTTCAAGTTTGGACTCGTTTTAGGCTGAAAACAAAAATAAAAAAATAAAAAGGAGTGCAACACGAGGACTTCCCGGGAGGTCACCAATCCTAGTACTACTCTCGCCCAAGCACGCTTCACTGCGGAGTTCTGATGGGATCCGGTGCATTAGTGCTGGTATGATCGCACCCGTCAGTACATCACTCTCGTTTCTATATATCCTTTTTCGCGGCCAATCCAAGTGCAAGGCCGTGGGGCCCACATGATTTTCTGGCCGTTTTGTTTCGAGCGAAAAAGTGCGTCGAGGTTAATGGTGTTAAGAAGAGCATCAAAAACACCCTGAGAATCCGCTTTCGATCTTTTTACGTGCCATAACTTTCTGCAGCCCGTTTGAGGGTCAAAACGGCTGAATTTGAGCCCAAAAATTACGCCGTCTAATCACCACCATCATTCTGGGGCTTTCCGAAATGGTGCTATGGGCGACGTAGTTCCTCACGGTTCAAAAGTTATGAGGTTTTCAAGTTTGGACTCGTTTTAGGCTGAAAAAAAAGTAAAAAAATAAAAAGGAGTGCAACACGAGGACTTCCCGGGAGGTCACCAATCCAAGTACTACTCTCGCCCAAACACGCTTCACTGCGGAGTTTTGATGGGATCCGGTGCATTAGTGCTGGTATGATCGCACCCGTCAGTACATCACTGTCGTTTCTATATATCCTTTTCTCGGCCAATCCAAGTGCAAGGCCGTGGGGCCCACATGATTTTCTGGCCGTTTTGTTTCGAGTGAAAAAGTGCGTCGAGGTTAATGGTGTTAAGAAAGCATCAAAAACACCCTGAGAATCCGCTTTCGATTTTTTTTACGTGCCTTAACTTTCCGCAGCCCGTTTGAGGGTCAAAACGGCTTAATTTGAACCCAAAAATTACGCCGTCTATTCATCGCCCATCGTGGATTCTGGGGCTTTCCGAAATGGTGCTATGGGCGACGTAGTTCCTCACGGTTCAAAATTATGAGGTTTTCAAGTTTGACTCGTTTTAGGCTGAAAAAAAAATAAAAAAATAAAAAGGAGTGCAACACGAGGACTTCCCGGGAGGTCACCAATCCTAGTACTACTCTCGCCCAAGCACGCTTCACTGCGGAGTTCTGGGATCCGGTGCATTAGTGCTGGTATGATCGCACCCGTCAGTACATCACTCTCGTTTCTATATATCCTTTTTGCGGCCAATCCAAGTGCAAGGCCGTGGGGCCCACATGATTTTCTGGCCGTTTTGTTTCGAGCGAAAAAGTGCGTCGAGGTTAATGGTGTTAAGAAAGCATCAAAAACACCCTGAGAATCCGCTTTCGATCTTTTTACGTGCCATAACTTTCTGCAGCCCGTTTGAGGGTCAAAACGGCTGAATTTGAGCCCGAAAAATTACGCCGTCTAATCACCACCCATCATGGATTCTGGGGCTTTCCGAAATGGTGCTATGGGCGACGTAGTTCCTCACGGTTCAAAAGTTATGAGGTTTTCAAGTTTGGACTCGTTTTAGGCTGAAAAAAAAAAAAAAAATAAAAAGGAGTGCAACACGAGGACTTCCGGGAGGTCACCCAATCTAGTACTACTCTCGCCCAAACACGCTTCACTGCGGAGTTCTGATGGGATCCGGTGCATTAGTGCTGGTATGATCGCACCCGTCAGTACATCACTCTCGTTTCTATATATCCTTTTCTCGGCCAATCCAAGTGTAAGGCCGTGGTGCCCACATGATTTTCTTGCCGTTTTTTTTTCGAGCGAAAAAGTGCGTCGAGGTTAACGGTGTTAAGAAAGCATCAAAAAACACCCTGAGAATCCGTTTTCGATCTTTTTACGTGCCTTAACTTTCCGCAGCCCTTTTGAGGGTCAAAACGGCTGAATTTGAGCCCGAAAAATTGCGCCGTCTATTCATCGCCCATTGTGGTTCTGGGGCTTTCCGAAATGGTGCTATGGGCGACGTAGTTCCTCACGGTTCAAAAGTTATGAGGTTTTCAAGTTTAGACTCGTTTTAGGATGAAAACAAAATAAAAAAATAAAAAGTAGTGCAACACGAGGACTTCCCGGGAGGTCACCAATCCTAGTACTACTCTCGCCCAAGCACGCTTCACTGCGGAGTTCTGATGGGATCCGGTGCATTAGTGCTGGTATGATCGCACCCGTCAGTACATCACTCTCGTTCTATATATCCTTTTCTCGGCCAATCCAAGTGCAAGGCCGTGGGGCCCACATGATTTTCTGGCCGTTTCTTTTCGAGCCAAAAAGTGCGTCGAGGTTAATGGTGTTAAGAAAGCATCAAAAACACCCTGAGAATCCGCTTTCGATCTTTTTTACGTGCCATAACTTTCTGCAGCCCGTTTGAGGGTCAAAACGGCTGAATTTGAACCCGAAAAATTACGCCGTCTAGTCACCGCCAATTGTGGATTCTGGGGATTTCCGAAATGGTGCTATGGCGACGTAGTTCTTCACGGTTCAAAAGTTATGAGGTTTCAAGTTTAGACTCGTTTTAGGAAGAAAAAAAAGTAAAAAAATAAAAGGAGTGCAACACGAGGAGGACTTCCCGGGAGGTCACCAATCCTAGTACTACTCTCGCCCAAGCACGCTTCACTGCGGCGTTCTGATGGGATCTGGTGCATTAGTGCTGGTATGATCGCACCCGTCAGTACATCACTCTCGTTTCTATATATCCTTTTCGCGGCAATCCAAGTGCAAGGCCGTGGGGCCCACATGATTTTCTGGCCGTTTTGTTTCGAGCGAAAAAGTGCGTCGAGGTTAATGGTGTTAAGAAAGCATCAAAAACACCCTGAGAATCCGCTTTCGATCTATTTTACGTGCCATAACTTTCTGCAGCCCGTTTGAGGGTCAAAACGGCTGAATTTGAGCCCGAAAAATTACGCCGTCTAATCACCGCCCATTATGGATTCTGGGGCTTTCCGAAATGGTTGCTATGGGCGACGTAGTTCCTCACGGTTCAAAAGTTATGAGGTTTTCAAGTTTGGACTCGTTTTAGGCTGAAAAAAAATAAAAAAAAATAAAAGGAGTGCAACACGAGGACTTCCCGAGAGGTCACCAATCCTAGTACTACTCTCGCCCAAGCACCGCTTCACTGCGGAGTTCTGATGGGATCGGTGCATTAGTGCTGGTATGATCGCACCCGTCATACATCACTCTCGTTTCTATATATCCTTTCTCGGCCAATCCAAGTGCAGGTCGTGGGGCCCACATGATTTTCTGGCCGTTTTGTTTCGAGCGAAAAAGTGCGTCGAGGTTAATGGTGTTAAGAAAGCATCAAAAACACCCTGAGAAATCCGCTTTCGATTTTTTTACGTGCCAACTTTCCGCAGCCCGTTTGGGGTCAAAACGGCTTAATTTGAGCCCAAAAAAATTACGCCGTCTATTCATCGCCCATCGTGGATTCTGGGGCTTTCCAAATGGTGCTATGGGCGACGTAGTTCCTCACGGTTCAAAAGTTATGAGGTTTCAAGTTTGGACTCGTTTTAGGCTGAAAAAAAAAAAAAAAAAAAAAAATATAAAAAGGAGTGCAACACGAGGACTTCCGGAGGGTCACCATCCTAGTACTACTCTCGCCCAAGCACGCTTCAATGCGGAGATTTCTGATGGGATACGGTTGCATTAGTGCTGGTATGATCGCACCCTCAGTAACTCACTCTCGTTTCATAATCCATTTTGCGGCCAAATCAAGTGCGAAGGCCGTGGGGCCCACATGATTTTCTGGCCGTGTCTTGCGAGCGAAAAAGTGAGTCGAGGTTAATGGTGTTAAGAAAGCATCAAAA